>NC_027751.1:1982303-2025451 GCF_000695525.1 Brassica oleracea var. oleracea
TCTCTTCTTGAACAATCAGGCAACAGATAGTATGTCTCATGTGTGACTCAGCTGAGTCCTTGATGGCATCCTGAACGACAAATGTCTTCTTCTTCTTCTTGGTTAGATCAAAGGGTGCAAGCTAAGGATGACCAAAGAAAATTAAAACCACACAATCATGATTTATTAGACAAAATAAAAGAACCGATGATGAATTTATTAAAGATGGGGAGATGTAGAGACTAAAGAAGAAAACTAATTCATGGTACTCAAAGAGCCAATCTGTGTTTCTTAGATGAGTCATGAACCGATGATTAAAAATTGAAAGCCCTAAACTTCCATTGAAGAAAACACTTACAGACCAAAGAGGTCTATTGGGCCTTTTTTAGCGAAGCTCATTTCAAAACGTGAGTTATAAAGTATTTATTTAATCATTAGATAAAAAAAATTAAGTGTGGGTCCCACAGAGAAAACCGAAAAAGCAAAGGTTTCCGACCTTCATAAATATATATTAGTTTTGGCCATCAATGTATGAAGTATCCTTTAGTTTAGTGGTATAAATGTTGGTGTTTATAACTCAATAATCCGGGTTCGAGCCATAAGCTTGACACTTTTTCAAAAATGAGACTAACTTACCTGCTGACGTGGCGGTTCACTGCCTCATTCTATTATAGATTTATTGATTTATATTGTTACTTAACGAGACCATGCTTATCGTATTTTCTGCAAGAAACATCGCTTAATTAATGATATGCAGGGTTTTTATTGAACGGTACAATTTTTATTTCAAGACCGAAGAAAATTATTGGGACGGACGGCGGGTTAATGATGTTGCTATGAGCTTGTAACTATTAAAATTAGTGTATGTGGTTCATCATAAGTTAGTCACATGACCATCATCGTTAATCAAGAATCACTGGCCAGTTTTCTACATCTTTTCATAGCAGAGTGCATGATGTGCAGTTTTTTCTTATATATGTTTAATAACTATAAAAATATATAAACCCAAAAACCCTATAAAAGAATAGATATAATTAAACTCATAAGTTATATTCTCAAATTCGAATATACGTGCAAGATTTTTTTTTTTTTTATTTTTTTTTTTTAAGATACATAATACAAAACAGGTGTTAGTGGGAAAAAAAAACAGTCGTAATTTTCGTGTACCATAGACATGCGCAATTTTAGCAAAGAAAAAAACAACTTATAAATGTTCTTTATATATATATATGTTCGTGAATGTACAAGTTGAAAAGGCGACAACTACCGTTTACGTGTGTCGGAGAATTTAGCTTAGGTTACTTAGGTTTCAAGTTTGTCTTAGATCTAGGTTTAAACTGAAAGTAACGACACAATCAATTTAACGAGTTCCCGTCCCTCGGCACGGTACGTCTCGTGGGAGAACTTCAGCTCCAAAACTTCACTAGATCAAAGAGACTCTAGCAACACCAAATCAGTGTGCTAGATAGTTTGTTTACAAAAAACCAAATACTCCAAGCTAGAGAATACAACAAAGCCCTTAGATAATAGACTTAAGCTTAAGCTATGTATCGTGTATTGTTGTCTCTTTCCTCTTGCTTATTGACTGATTGAGTTGATCCTTCTTGCCGAAAACGTTCTCTGTGTTTCTTTATGGCTGCTTGACGTAATCAACACACTAATCATACGTTATATATTATGTGTGTGACGAGGTACAAGAGCTGGAGTGGGCCTGCGTAAGACTTGGCCCATCTGATAGGTGTTGCGGCTGGGCCATATGAATTTGCTGAAGCCCAAAACTCAACAAATCTCCACCGTTTTGGATGAAGCCCAAGACCCAGCCCATAACTTGTTTGTCGGCAACCCTAGATGTCTCTTTGTCCGAGAATGGGAAAAACATTTCGTTTACAACAAATGATTGATCTTTATATAGAGATCGAATCATTACAAGTATAAGAGACACAACTCTTTATACTAAAAGACCCAACATGAAGAGTTACAACTCTTTATGTAATAACATAAATAACTAACTTATGTAAATGTATTAAGGAGAGATTAGATTATAGTTTAACAGGAATCCTTGCAGACATTCTCCATATTACCAAATCGCTCTTTGTTTCATTTACTTGTTCTTGGATCCCTAGGAACCTTAATTTCGTGGTTGATTCCTTGTCTAAGGAAGCCCTTTGTATGGGTGAGGACTTTATTGCCTCTACCTAACTTTGCTATTTGAATTTAATGAAAGTGGTGTTCAAAAAAAAAAAAAATACAACATAGACATCTAATAGACGATGTATTTACATCATAGAGGTATAGATTGAAAATGTAAGAGTATGGAAAGTACATGATCTCATCGTCTGTCAACGGCTACATATTATGTAATTACGTTATAGTATCTCCTAGAATATTGCCTTACCTTACTTGTAACCTACTCTGTACATATAAGAACAGAGCTCCTCAATACAATAATATCATTTGATTCCAATATCAAACATGGTATCAGAGCATCCATAGGTGAAAACCTATTTTTTTTTCTCCGCCTCTCTCTCTTCTCCCAAATCTCGTTTCTTCTTCTTCTTCCTCTTAACTTCTTCTTCACGCATCAGTGGCTGAAAACACATCTGAGCGTACGGTTGTCTTCAACCCTAATGATCTAGTAAACACCTTGCTCTCGGTCAATATGTCGAGCGTAACCAAGCTTACAACGACGAACTACCTAATGTGGAGTCGTCAGATTCGTGCACTCCTTGAGGGTCATGAACTACATCACTTCATCGAAACTAATCACAGAACACCAGATCAGACTGTTCTCGTCAATGGTGAACTTCAACCAAATCCGGCCTTTGCTCCTTGGAGGTGACAGGATCGGCTTCTCTAAAGTGCCATCATCGGCGCGATCACTGTACCAGTCCAGACCGTCGTCTCCAGCGCAACAACAACGAAAGAAGTGTGGGATCTACTCTCCTCGACCTTTGGCAATCCGACTCGTGGTCATGTTCGACAAATAAAGAAGCAGATCGAATCATGTGTCAAGGGTACCAAGACCATCAGTGAATATCTGCGTCTTGTTAAGTCAAAGGCCGATGAGCTTGCATTACTTGGCAAACCAATGGATCCTGAAGATGTCACAGAGAGAATCCTTGATGGACTCCCTGAGGAGTACAAACCAGAGATTGACGCTATCAATGGTCGTGATACTACGATTCCGTTTCATGAGTTGTACGAGAGACTCATCAACCGTGAAGCTATGCTCCTATGCAAAGAATCTTCTGCGGTCACTCCGATTGTGGAACATGCCACAGATACAAAAACTCGCAATCACTGGCGGAACAACAACAACAACAACAACTATCACCAGAACAGAGGCACTCAAGGAGTATCTCAACCGAGGTTTAACAAACCTTATCAAGGACGATGTCAAGCTTGTGGGGCTCAAGGTCACAGCGCCAAGTACTGTCCACAATTTCGCCTTGTTCCAGGTGCAGCGATGACCACACCAATGCATCAACCGCGACCTCAGCAGACCTGGAACACTCAACAATCCAATATGGCGTGGCACCCTCAAGCAAATCAGGCGATCATGCCATCTCAAATGAACCAACCTATCATGTCTGATGCATCTACATGGTTGTTTGATAGCGGCGCCTCTCACCACATGACATCGGACTTAGCCAACCTGTCTCTACACAATCCATACAGTGGAGGTGATGGTGTCTTACTCGGTGATGGGTCAGGCCTCAACATCTCCCACACTGGTTCCTTATCTCTTCCCTCTTATACTAAACCTTTCTTTCTTAATAGTGTCTTATGTGTTCCATCACTTCAAAAGAATTTAATCTCTGTGTTTCAATTATGCTCAACTAATGGAGTTGCTGTTACTTTTACTCCCACATACTTTCAGGTCAGAGACTTGTAGACGGGGGCTCTACATCTGGAGGGCAAACCTAAAGATGGTACCTATGAATGGCCGCTTTCCAAAACCTCAAAACCTCCGTCTCTTGCTTTTGCTTCTGCTTCTACTTGTAACCTACTCTGTACATATAAGAACAGAGCTCCTCAATACAATAATATCATTCGATTCCAATATCAAACAGAAAACGTATTTACATCATAGAGATATATCATAATTCAGAAGGCATGTGTAAATCGGACGAAAGCATGACTTCTGGGAAACTTTCCTGGTCGTTGCTATAAATTTTCTTGTTCATCCTTTGAAAAAAATTATGTAATGTATAGGATTCAACATGCTTATTATTTTTTTCTGGACATCTTATGTTAGAGTTCATGCTTAAGAGATTTCAAAAATTATGGATATAATTTTGGAATGGCCACAAAAGTTACCGGTCTCAGTCATCTTCTTTTCCATAAGATATAATTTAGATGTAACTATTATATATGGATGAATGTAAGCTAATCGTTCAGTTACAAAAACAAAAGTAAGCTAATCAAGAGACGTTGAATATTGAATAATTATGGTACGCTTTATTTGTCGCATGGTACATTTTGTCCTCACATACAATTTTAATTTATCTATAGATACGGGTTTCTCTTGATCCATCGATCTTTCAACAATATAAAAATGCCTAGAGCTTAAATTGATACCCGTCAAAAACTAACACGTTGTGAGAAAGTAAAAAACAAAAACCAAAAAAAAAGAACAAATATTTTCTTCCTTCGGAATCAGATTCAGTTCAATCTTTTGAGATTGAGAATAATGGAGTATTTCTGTTGGGGATTCCAAGCTCTACTCTGCATCGCGATTATTAGAATTTAAGGATCCCTCTTCCTTCAGTTTGATACTAAGATTCTTAAACCGATCCCTCGAGAACTGCTTCGAAGCTTTTCTCCAATCCGTTCCTGTTTTCATCATCGTCGCAAACTCTTCATAACTTATTCTTCCGTCCTGTACAAGTCACCCGTTCAAAAACATTCAAACGTTAGTCTATTTAGGGTGTTTTTTTTTTTTACACTAACAAAACGTGTTTCTAACCTTATTGGTATCAACATCAAGGATAATGGCTTCGACAACTTCTTCACTAGCTGTGTCAAATTCATTTGCCAGGGCCTCTCGTAACTCCTCTATTTCGATATAACCACTCCTGTTTTGGTCAAAGAACGTAAAGGCTGTCTTTAAGTGCTCGTCATTGCCCATCTTTCTGATGTGTACAGATATGGCTACGAACTCATTAACGTCTAAGTATCCATCTTTGTCAACATCTCCCTGTATAACAACAAAAACGCTAGTTCATTGCTTAATAGCTTATTGGTCAAGTAATGGCTTAATAGCTTGTAGGTCAAGTAATTGCTTAATAGCTTACCGCGTCCATCAAGATTTGAATGTCATCTTGAGGAACAACAATCCCTAGTTTACGCAACCCGATTCTTAGCTCATCGATGGTAATCTTTCCTCTATTGCTAGTGTCCATTACTTGAAATCTTTCTTTGATGCCTGATGCTTCTTCAACCGATAAATGCTCAGCTATAACCTAAAGTAATTCAACCACAACATAACTATCTTAAGCTCTTTCAAAAGTTACAAAAATGTTCAAGAAAATAGATTATTAGTACATACCCTGAGTGCTCTTTTCTTGAGCTTGTTCATTACTGTGAATTGCTTAAGTCTTGCTCTTACGGTTTCACCTAATGAAACATTTGGAGCATTCTTACCATCTTGTAACCATGGATGTTCTGCAAACCAAAGATTGTTGGAGTCTCTTACTTAACCTTGATTCAATATGCATACTAAAAACAATTTCATTCTGCAAGCAAGATGATACCAAGCACTTGTTGAGCTGTAAGACGACGCTTTGGGTCAGGATGAAGCATCTTCTTGATCAGATCTTTTGCATTGGCAGAGACTTTAGGCCAGGGGTCTCTTCTGAAGTCAATCACAGACCGAAGAATAGCTTTGGCGACTCCATGGTCAGTTTCTAGAAACAAACAAGATAGGAAAGACTCTATCAACAACATTGTATGATTCTACAAAAAAAACACAGACACAAAACAAGTTGGGTGACAAAGCTAAACCTGCCCAAAAAGGTGGAACACCACATAGCAATATGTAAAGGATTACTCCTGCGCTCCAAATGTCAATCTCTGGTCCATAACTCTGCTTTAGTACCTCAGGAGCCATGTAGTAAGGACTCCCAACGATTTCATTAAACCTCTCGCCTGCAAAGATAAAGCACTTGTAGGTTAAACATTTCTTCTTGGCCAAGCATACTAGATAAAAGCATTACCTGGTTTAAAAAAAACAGAGAGACCAAAATCAATGGCCTTCAAAGATGCAGTTTCCTTTTTGTTTGCAAACAAGAAATTCTCAGGCTTTAAGTCTCTATGCATTACACCATGCTTATGGCACATCTGAAACCCACATGTAAACACACACATCATGAGAAACAAAAAAAAGACGTGCCTCTCAAGCAATGTCAATGCCGTCAAAAACCTAACGAACCTGAACAACTTCCATGATTGTCTTAACAACCGAAGCTGCAGCTCTCTCCGTGTAATGCCCTCTAGCCACAATCCTATCGAAAAGCTCACCGCCTTCACAAAGCTCCATAACCAAATGCACAGCTTTATCATCCTCATAAGTCTCTTTCAACGTGACGATGTTCGGATGCTCAGGCATAATCCTCATGATCTCAGCTTCCCTCCTAACGTCATCTATATCCACAGCCGTTCTCAGCTTCTTCTTTAAGATGGATTTGCACGCGAAAACGTCCCCGGTCTCGTTGTCTGTGCATAGATACGTTACACCGAACTCTCCTCGACCTAGCTCCCGACCTAGTTTGTATCTCAGCTTGATCTCTCGACCCGTTGGCTCCTTGAGGACGACAAGCTTCTCGCCGTCGTGGCGGTGGCCGTAGTCGATTGAGAAAGGATTTGCAAGTTTTAAACCTTTCTTTAGCTTTTCATTTACAATCAATGATCCAGCCGTTCCACAGCAATTCCCCATTGTACAATTATAATGTTCTTGAAAACGTGAAAGGAGGAAACAAGAACCCTAATCAAATGAACGTAAAGCCATACACATGAAACTGTTCTTCTTTCTCATCAAATACAGAGAGATATGGAAGGAAGGTTTTAAAACAGAACAAGGAAAAACAAAAGTCCTTCCTTCCCGAAGTCTCTCTGTATTTCTTGTTATCTTGATTTCTGTTTTTTTTTTCCCCTTTAGATATGTCTTTCTGTAATCATTTATTTTTAGGTCTCTTCTTCCGTAATGTCCAAGCAAATCTGAAAATAACCCCTAAATAAAAGAACGATTATAGGATCACGATCATTTTCTTGTTTTTCATATCCAAGAAGAAAACAAATTTTTACTTCAATCATTTACATTATTTTTTTCTTTTATTTTTGGTATATGAAAGGAAATGTCATGTTTCAATTTTCTTCTTGTCCATAATTAACATGTGTCATGTACAATCTGGTGCTATGTGTTATAAATACCTTATCTAATCAAAGTGATTTTTGGTGCTATTTTTCTATAAAAAAAAATCTCATATGATAAAAGTTGGAATAAATGTTATTGAGAACATTCAACTTCCTACCAATAGATTATCTCTCTCTTCAACCATGTCACCAAAATATCATATACGTTAGGTTTTGTACATTTAGTGGACGGGGTCTATCACTATTGTTACCCTATCTATCTTCCATAAAATAGAATACTTGTTTAGTTATGTACTTATTCTATCTGATTAATTCTGTGGCTAAAAACTGGTAGATACTCACAAATCAGTATTTCTACGTACTATCTTTTATCTATGTGTACATAATAATTGGAAGTAAAATCCTGTTTTTAGCAAAAAAAAAATATAAGTTTATGATTGATCAAGAAAAGAACTAGGAGAAGGAGAAGCAAGAACGTTTGGAAGGAGACCGACCAACGGCTCTCATGAGATTAGCAACTTCTACAACTTTTGCAACCTCCGTTCCTCTCTTCGCTTCCGCTGTTGCTCTCCTCTCCTCCGCTTTTCTCTGCGCTCTCGCCACTTGGTTCTGTGTTTTCTCCAACGCCTTGGCCTTTCTCTCCTCTAGCTTCCTCTGCATGCATCAAAACCAAGTTATAATTTGCTTTAGGCCACATTTTCTATAGTTTACATAATACCTATAAGTTATTAGAACATACTAGAGGTTTTCACGTACGTAGTAGTATGATTTTTATAAGATGAATAGATAATATAAAAACATTGCAAACATGCAAGAAACGAACATTAACAGGTAACACTTGAATTATCAAATTTCAAAGCATCTCATGCCAAATTAATTTATTTAGCAAAAAAAATAATTATATAAAAATTATGTCCCCACTTCACCTAACTCAACCTATCTACAACTCATTCATTGTTTTTTTTTTTTTTTTTTTCATTTCAGAAACAGAAATTAAATGGTTTACTGTCCATTTGGACTGACTCCAAAGATTTTTCAATCACAACTTTTATATTGCTAACTATAATACATCGTCAGTCTATATCAGTCGTGAATGCTCTATATTAACCATATATGGTGTTTGTATTTCTAATCATCGTAGCTAGGATGGACAATTTTAATTACAATATAATTTAAATTTCACCTCGATTTTCTTCATCCAAGAATTGGCCTGATGGACTTGCTCGTTAACCCGACCGTTAATAACGGCGTCTTCTCTCTTAAACCTGTTATTAATCTTAGCCAGTTTTGCCGTTTGCCATGCCGTTATCTTAGCTTCCACCTCTTCCCTCTTCACCCTTTGTACTGACGTCATCCCACCTCGACCCTGAACCTGACCCGACTCATTTCCACTTCCCTGATCCAAACTCGAATCCGGATACTGCTCCGGTACTATTGCCAATGGGTTCATCTCCTCTTCTTCCCTCTCCTCATGGATACTCCTCATCAACTCCTCACCTTGCGTGACGTCACGAGCCGTTGGTTCGTTGTTGTTTCCCATGGATGAGCCGGCGATGACTAGAGCGTTGAACTCTCTGCTTATGGTTGTGAAGTTTTCACCAGAAGAAGCGCCTTCGCTTATGGAAGTCGTCGTTGACCTAGTTGGAGAAAAATAGCCTCGCAAGGCAGGAGGTGGTGGCAACACCGTAGTAGACGCTGGAGCAAGCGCGTGGATGTCTCTCACGACAGCCTCCGGCGTCTCATCCCGGCTGGTACGGTCCGGCGAGCTTTCTTGACCGTAGAGAGTTAACATCATCTAGGGTTTTAGGAACTAGGCAAAAAAGAAGATAATCATGGTCTGATCTGTATCAAAGTAGTTTGATCTATTTGGGCTTAGATACTCTTCGGTAATGTCAAAGGTTTTAGCTTCGTTTTTTCTTAATTAGATTAGAGGAGAAAATAACACTACAAGACAAAGAAGCATACTTAAATGTCGAATTTTCAAGAAGGTTATTAATTTAAAAATATGACAAAAAGGACCTCTTCATGAAAACAACGTTGGTCCAATAGATAACGACTGCATTTAACCTTCGAAGACGTGCTTGTTTATCATGAGTTGTAAGAAAAAGACAATAATAAATTTATAACTTATCTTTGTTCACATTGTTTATCATGATACTATGAGGCTTTATTAGGAATAAAAGTTGGAAAATAAACCAGAAAAACCAAACGAATTAATTCGAAATGCTTGAAGGAAATCAAACTAAAATTAGTAAACCAGGTTTGATTTATTATAAATTAGGAAACCGAATCCGGACGAAAACTAAATGGTTCGAGTGTCGGCAAGTTTGAACCCCACCACGAGAGACATGATAATATACGTCTCAACTACAAAACGATGTTTTCAACGTGGCCATGTCTAATTAGTTGAATGTTCCCGCCAGACAATGCTGCATATGTCAGCATCACATATGAATCTAAATGGTTTGAAGATGCCACTATAGCATTGCCACGTACTAGATGTCACTTCGGTTTAAATTCGTCTTTTTCTGATAGTGTGGTGGATTTTCAATTTCTTATATCAATCTGCTATGCTTTTCATTATATTTAGTGACGTTGTATCAACAGCTTTTAACTAATGAATACCTATATCAACAACATTGATCAGAAGAAAAAAAAGAAAAGAATACCTATATCACTTAGTTTTATATATGTTTCGTGTTTTCCGGCGCAGGGAGGGTTTAAGTTTCAACCAGTAACAGTTTTAGACTACACCAGGGTTTATGTTGTATGGTTTGAACGTTCTAGTTACAACGGTTACGTTTCTAAACCTCAAAAGTTGGATGTAAATTTTGGTGTTTAAAACGTTGCACAAAGCACACTGAGCATTCTTATATGTTACAAATGTGAAGTGTACATGATATTTCTTTTCCCGATTGTGAAAGCCTTGAACGTTTCTAGAATCGTACTCTCCTGAAAGCATATGTGGACTATTAACTTTCTTGTGTAAAGTTATTGGGTTCCAGATGTTGAGACATAGACCAGATGCAGCCCCAAACTATTTTTTTTGGATTTGGCCCAAGACTTTCTTATTCTTTTCCTGCCATCCAACTTTTCTTTATGGTTCGAATGTTTATGATTTAATACAAACAAACAAACTGCCAAAAAAAATTTTTGAATGAACAACCTGCAAAATTATTTTAACCTGTCTATGATAAATTATAGCATCGGATATCGAGGGGAAAATGGACCATGTGTTTATAGCGGTCTCGAATGAAATCACACTGATCAAGTACTTTTACGTATATAAAATTTTAAATGACGAAATGGTTGCATGATCTATTTGAGTTAAGGTATCAGAGTTTCACAGTCCTATGAATATCAACATCGATGAAACTATTTAGAATCAATTCATCACAACAATACCCAACACCAATGCAGTGAATGCCCACACCTGAGACCTCTTCTATTACGACATATACATTTTTAAAAATGTAGATATCATATAAGCCTATAACTGTAGACCAATCTTCTAATTTTGGTTAAAAGTACGCTATATCATTTCTATTTAGTGTCTTTCAAAAATTGAAAGTTTAAAAACTTAAAAAGTTGGTAAATAAGTTAACTTAGAATATACATTTAACCAGGTAACACACGGATGATAATGCTAAAATGACTCAAAGCCACACAATGAAATAAAAATTCAACGGTGAGTTTCCTTAATTTACTTTATTGATGTTAATTTCCTAATATTTAGTTATAAATCGTTACCTAAAGATGACTTCTCTAAAAATAACTTACTTATTTCCCGTATAAATCCCCGTGAACATCATCTAGTTTTCTTCAGACCTGCAAGAAACAATAAAAAAGTAACAAAACTACCAAAAAAAGAAGTAAAAAAAAACCTTTCAGGTCTCAACTAAAAATGGAGATGAAGAAGATTGCCTGCGGAGTTCTTTTCACTGCTGCTTCCATGACCGCCGTCATGGCAACAGAAGTTGGAGCTCCGGCACCAGGACCCGCCGCAAGCGGAGCCTCAGTAGTCGTACCGGCTCTTGGCTCTTTGGTTGGGGCTTCCCTTGTGTCTCTCTTCACCTACTACTTGAACTAAATTAAGTTTATACAAAAAAAAGTTGATTTCTCTACTATGTCCGATTTTGAACGTATTGTTTAGACAGGCAAAGTGAATAAGACGGAAGAGCTAATAATTTGATTATGATCAGACAAATTTTATGTAATGCTGATTAATAAAAATAAATAAATGTGTTCTTCTACTCCTTTGTTATTTTTCTGTTTCGTCTTGTCCATATATTTTCCTCATATCCTACTTAAAAACCATAACTTGATTGACTATTTTTTTAAGTCATTTATTAGGCAACACTAGTCCTTACATTTTACACATAATAAAAAACAATTCAATCACTTTCCCTTGGCAATCAACACACAAATTAGCCACAAAGAAAGGGCATTTTCTCTACGAATTGGCGACACAATTTTACAATCCCGTCAATCATCATTATTGATAAATTTTACTACTATGTCTTAGTTACAAATAATAATTAACAAATAAAAATGATTAAATAAAGACTTACTACTTTTCACTAGAAAAACTCTCAAATATTTCTTTCAAGCCCAATTTGTTATTCAATTAGTGGTATCTAACTCTATTAAAAGGACAATATTTAGCCTTTTTACGTATGCCACATAGGATTGGAAATTCGACCAGTAGTATTCAAGCAATGAGACATGTTATCCGTTCATTACACGATTTGGGCTTCGTCTTTTTTTTTTTGCATTTTGTTTTGGGGTTCTTTTTTTGCATTCTTTTATTTTCCGATTAGGGCTTCTTCCCCTATCTCTGTCGACACAATTCTCTCTTCTGTCGTCGATGAACATGCCGTTCTTTGCTCACCTTTCGTCTTCCAGATCTTCCCTTTCTTTTCTCACCGGAACCGTTTCAACGCATACTTTCACCTTGATTGCTCCCATTCAATGGATTCTTTTCATCTTACTCTCCATTTGTCTATTTATAAATCTCTCCTCTTTTCCTCGATTAAAATTGATATTCCTCTCTCATACAAAAGTCCTGATGGAGCCTAAAGGAAACTCATCAATCTCCGGCGATCTCAAGACCAACAAGAAGACCGTCGCCTCCTCCGCGACTCCAAGGGCAAGCCGGAAGTCTACCGGTTCCTCCGCCATCGTGATGAAACCTAACGGGAAGTCTCCTGTTTCGTCTGCTCTCTCCTCCGCGCGTGGCGATCAAGTGATGCTCTTTAGAGATGTTTCACTCGGCCCACACGAAGCCGACTTGAGGTTTCGACTGATACATTTTTGGGAGGCTCGAAATTCAAACTCGAAAACGCTCATTGGACAGGAGATGCTCCTCATAGATGAAGAGGTTCGTTTGCGATTCATTTACTACTGATCCCCTTTTTAATATTGCTCTAATATTGTTAGATTTCTATTAATCGAGTATCTCAAATGATCTATAGGGGACTGTTATTCAAGGTTTTGTACCAGCGGGTCGGGTTGGGACATATGAGCTGGCTTCTGGTTCTGTTTATAAGCTAAGCAATTTTTTCGGCTCCAGAAACAAAGCTCAGTATCGGGTTACGGATCATAGCGCCACCATCACATTCGCTTGGAATTCTAAGTTATCGGTTATTGATAACCCTCCGGTTGCATTTCACGAAGATAGGTTCAAGTTCTACAGTTACGAGGAGTTTCAGGCCAACTGTGACCGCAAAATTGATCTTTACGGTAAGCACTGTTGATCTTTATACTTGAATCATTTGGTTTTTTCACCCAAATAACATTGTTCCTTTGAATTGTTCAATCTCAGACTATGTTGGCCACATGAAGCTGGTGAATGAGCATGCTATCACTGAATGTATGGTCCTCGACGAAGTTGACATAGCAGAGAAGCGACATCTATGTGTTCATGTTCAGACACATGGGTGAGTTTGTTCAAATATTAGACGCGTTTTTGTGTGTTATGTCTAACACATGATTTATCCTTGTGCAGCGGGCCAGTGATGAAACTCTATCTATGGGACCATGCCGCATCTGACTTCTGCGAGAAATTCAAGTCGTATAGAGGCACTCCAAGCGTTCTTTTGGTCACAACAGTAAACCCTAAACATCTTGGAGGTAAGCATTTCACTAAACTACCGGATTAAGTCACTAAAACTATATTGTCTCTCATCATTCGTCGTAATTGTTTGTGTACTCATATAGAACGTAGGTGTGATAATTCAAACTGAATTTTATTGAGACATCTTTACTGTTATTTGAGACCGTGGTATAACTCGTGCGCGATTTGAATCCTATTGTGGCATCGTTCACGTGTTGTATGGTAGTAATTAATTAATGTGTTGTGAACAGGAACCCTTGCTCTCACTTCGATGTCATCATCTCGAGTGTTTATGGATGCCAATGTCCAGCCTAGCAGGGATTATCTTGGCTGGTATGCATTTTGGTATTCAGTTAGATTTTTCATTGAACTACTATTTTGGTATCTCATGCAAACTCAGCACTGATATTTTTTGGTTTCCCCGTTTTCTCAGGTTGAGTTCCAACTCAGATATTGCTAACAAAATTAATGCAGAGGTTGTTACTAAGCCTGAGACAGCAACTCTAGCGGAACTTTTCTCCTACATCAAACTGGAAACTGCTAAGGTACAATAGTTGTTCTGTTTCACACTCATTGTGTTATGCTTCATTGTGTATTAATATAGTTTATTTTATTTTCAAAATGGGAGGTTGCGTGGTTTGAATGCACAGCAACTATAGACGATGTCGTTCGTGGTTCCGCTTGGTATTATATTTCTTGCGGTGGGTGTAACAGTAAAGCAGTCAAAGAGCCTACCTCACTGATTTGTAACAACAAGAAATGTGACAAAAGTGTTGTTACAGGCGTTGCTCAGTGAGTGTCTTATACACAGTTTCATCTAATTTTTTCCACCACTAATATCTAATCGCCTCTCATTGCAGACACCTCACGAGGATTAATGTTTATGATAAGAGTGAACAGGCAGTTTTCGTGATCCTTGGTGACGCCGGCAGAGAGTTGACTGGGAAGCATGCATCAGAATTAGTTGCCAGATACTTTGAGGTAATTTTTAACCTGTCTATACATAGCTCCAAGTTAGTTGAACTTACATATATTTTTCTTGAACGTTAGTGTAATGAGGGCGTAGAGGCTGATCAGTGCGTGCCGGTACCGCAGGCTCTACTCGATACAATAGGGCAGACACATAAATTCATTGTGAAAGTCTCCGATCATAATTTGTCAGGAAAGACCCAAATCATTACTGTCACGAAGGTATTTCCACCAGAGGCTCCGCATCATGTAGCTCTCTTGGAAGAACACTCTGTTCCATCAACATCTGATGATGTCTTGAAGTCTGTACGTGAGGAATCCAGTCCTATCAGAGGTCTTGATGGTACTGTGGGTGAGAGGGTTAGAAAAGCCTCTGCTGGTATGGAATCAGATGAAGCCAAACGTCCCAAGAGTGGCTAATACAGCTTTAAGAATCCTCTTATGCCATGATTGATTTTGCTGCAGTTTAAGTTCTGTTTTTATGTTTACCATTTCTATCTTCAGACTTTTGTTCATTGCGTGCTTTCTATGTTTCTTTGAATACACTTCCCGTTTTATGGTTTTATATCTTTATAAGCAATTTACTCATTCTATTATGGTTAGTTTTATTTTCCCTTACTACTACGCATATATTCAGACTTTAAAATAAGGAAGTCACTAGGATCTGATTTTGTGATTATTACTGAACAACGTATATGTATGATCACATCCAATGCTCACGTCTTTGAAATTACATCCAATGCTATAATTTTGATACCTATGTTTTGAAATCGGAATAATAGAAAAATATTCACAGATTACTATCCCAAATTGTGAATATTACATATAACTTCATCTCAACACAATTAAATTAAGAGGCCCACCGAACAATGGCTCATTCGAACATATGTAGAAACAAAACTATAAACACTCAAGTTGCTATCTTCACAAGCATCATTCCAAAACAATGCAAAGGTAATTGATTTATATTTAGTCCATTGTTCATACAAATAATCTAAATACTCACTACTGCAGGAAAACTGGAACTAGCTTCCTCTCTAGCAACAAGTTTTTACTTCGACCGCTCAATCAAATACATCAAGCACTACAAAGGGCGAGTAACATGTCAAGCTCCATCAAGACGGACCCAAGCCATAGAGAGAAGAAATAAAATCTCAACCTCTTCATACTCATGCTGTTCATGCTGTTCATGCTGTTCATGTCCCACCAATTTATGTATTATGCTTCTATTTATGTATAAGCGCACCCAACATTCCATCTTTTCCTTCACAAACAATCATAACTAATATGTTAGACAGAAAATTAGTTTATATTATCACAAGGTTTCAATACTAAACACAATTTTTTAAAACCCAATTTCAGATTTATATAAAAAATTTAAAACTAATAAGGTAATAATTTTCTAGAAAATTCTAACTAACTATAATAACCCAATTAGATTATATGTAATGTATAATATTACCAGGTAATGTATAATTAAATTAAAAAACTATTACTCTAACAATATAATAATTATTTATATACATTATAATCAAATATTTTTTATCTACAGCAAATATATTTTTAAATTAGAAACCTAAATATCTGTATTACCTAATAAAGGAAAATATTACTTAAAAGTCCTAATATTACTGAATTAAATAGGGATTTTTAAATGAAATTAATAAAATTATATATATATTTAACTAATGAAAACAATGTAGTGAATTAATACTGGTGATCATAATACCATTAAATTATTTCAACTATTTCATAAAGATATAAATTATTCAAAGCCTCAGATGAGAATATCAGCACCCGAAAATATAACGGCACATATAACCATTTGCCAAAAATATAACAATATCTGAATCCAAAACATCAGAATACCAAGTTTAATTCAATTTAATCATATTATAGGAAAAAATCCGGGCGTAGCCCGGAAGACCCTCTAGTATTTATAATTTTTCTTTACAAAACAAAATAAGAATATTTTCATTTTTTTTTAGGAACTCTTTAAGCCCTTCCAACGACCACTTCATCAGAGGGATTTGATACGAACAATACTTAGGTTCATCCTACGGTGAATGGTTAAATTTACCACATTCTTCATAACCAACCAAAATGCCATGTAAGAATAGTTTAAAAAGCAATAAAAATAAAAAATCAAATAGCTTGAAAAAAAAAACAACACCGACATTAATTAGCGCCATCTGCAAAATTCTAAATTCTAAAAACCTAAACTCTAAAACCATAAATCCTAAATCTAAAACACTAAACCATAAACTGCAATCCTCAAAAATCTAAACTTTAAATCTTAAACCCTAAACCCAAACTCTACGCAATAAACCCTAAATCCTAAAATCTAAACCCTAAACCCTAAACCCAAAACTTTAAATCTTAAACCCAAAGCCTAAATCACAAATCCTAAATACTAAATCCTAAACCCAAAACTTTAAATCTTAAACCCAAACCCTAAATCATAAACCCTAAACCCAAACCTCTAAACCGTAACATTAATCTTATTAACTAGCAGATGAGTTTACGGTTTAGAGGTTTGGATTTTGGGTTTAGGATTCAGAGTTTAGGATTTAGGATTGAAATTTTGGGTTTAGAGTTTAGGATTTGAGTTTAGGGTTTAGATTTTAGGGTTTATGGTTTAGAGTTTTGGGTTTAGGGTTTAGCGTTTAGATTTTAGGATTAGGATTTATGGTTTAGCGTTTCAGATTTAGGATTTATGGTTTTAGAGTTTAGGTCTGAATTTAATCATTTACCACAGGGGTGAACCTAAATATTGTTCATTTGATACACGCGTCGTCAATCTCATAATCTGGAGTGTGGACCATCCCCTTACGTTAGGACCACCGTGTGGGTGTGCTTGTTCCCCTACAACACACAAGTCTCCAGGACCAAATTATATGATGTTCCTGAGTTTGACCAACCAAATCGCTTCTTGAATCTTTGCTCATCTCGTTTCAAATCCAATATCAAACTCTTCTCGACGATTTGTTTGCTCTGTAGTTCGAAAACGTTTCTTTTAAGATGGTCTGGTGGAGAAAGAAAAAACAAGAAGTCAACGAGCGTCAGAGAATGTTTATGAAGAATGGTTCGTTACTACTTGAAGAGCTAATTGCGACTAGTGATGATGCTAAAGCAAACCCTATAAAAAGTTTCTCAGCTGATCAGATCCTATAAGCCACCAACAACTTCAGCCGCAATAATCATGTCCGCATCGATAGATTCCGTCATTACAAAGGCATGCTTGATGATCGAGTCGTGCTTAACAAGAAATGGGCTTATGGAGGATCAATTTTCTCTGAAAAGATATACCGCGACTTAGCGGTTTCATCAATGGTTAGTGGCCACAAAAACTTCCTGAAACTGTTAGGATGCTGCCTAGAATTTTCTTACCCGGTTCTAGTTTGTGAGTACGCAGAAGTAATAACTCGTAGCTTAAGAGGAGCTAGATGTCCTATTGATCCATCATTAACATGGAGTATGAGAATCATTATAGCAAAGGAGATAGCAAACGCTTTATCTTACCTTCACACAGCGTTTTCAAGAACTCTAATCCATAAAGATATACAGCCTTGTCAGATTTTCTTGAATGAGAATGGAACAGCAAAGTTAGGTGAGTTTTGCAACTGTGTTTTCATTCCTGAAGGCGAAACATATGTTCAAGAAGATGTATTGGAAGGGACATATGGGTTTCTTGAACCTAACTATGCGTCAAAAGGTTTGGTCACTGAGAAGACTGATGTGTATAGCTTTGGAGCGTTTATGTTTGTTCTTTTAACTGGAAGAATACCGCAACCGATGTTTTGGAAAAGGGAAGATCATTTGGTGGAAGATCCAGAATGTTTGTCTAGATTGGTCAAGGATAGGAGATTTGATAAGGTTGTAGATAAGAATATGTTGGTTGTTGAGGGTAGAGACATAGAGCAAGAGAGGCTTCAAATCAAAGCGTTTCTTGAGCTCTCGTTGAGATGCATTGGTCGTCAAGGAGATGTTCCAAACATGACTGATGTGGCTAAAGAGCTTAAAAGGATTGAGAGATTGAAAAGTGTTCCTTGTTTAGTCAAAGAAACAGTTTAAACCTTTTTGTTATTAAGCTCTTCGTCATTTGGTGAATCAGATGAGAAGATTTGTATCCTATACATACTGATAAAAGGATGTTCACTTTGGATGAGACTTATTTGGCGCTTCTCACCTCGTAATGGTGCGGCTTGCTTTTTGCTTAGCTATCAATGCTCATAAAAGCTTAAGCTTAGTTAACAAAATTATTGATATTTTTTACTATTTGATTGTTTAGGTTGGTTCTGGCTAAGAGAATCAACAAGGGTACATCCCTATATGAGAAAATATCCTCTAGTGAGCTTAGCAGCTTTGTCCATTGACCACAGAAACAGAGTAAATGAAAGTAAATTATACATGAGAAAGTTGAGCAATTTGTCTACAATACGAAAAGCAGCAACCGCATTTGGCACAGTAATCTTAATCATATCCTCCTAGAGATTACCACCTTGTGTCCTAAAGCGCAACATTATAGAGACAGAGTCAAGTCTCCAAGAATAAACAACAAATTTAGAAACCAAAAAAAAAAACTCTGAAGCTACCATTTGCACAGACAAGGTCACAACACCTTGTGTGTCTCTTCAAATGCGGTCTAGAAAATATTATAAAAACCTTGTGAACATCAGTCTAATTAACCTTTCCTTAAGATTATTAACTATCCTTGCCACTAAATACCAACATGCCTTTTGCTGACCTATGAGAAAGAATTATAACAACCTTATGACCAGCATCCACACAATGAAAATCATCCTTTAAAAATGTTATTTGTTAAGGTAGAGAGATTAGACTTTTTCACAGCACAATGAAATGGTCTAAGCTGGTCAAGAAGATTCTAATGCAACGTTGGTTGATGCATGTATGTATATGAGGGAATTTAGTTCAGAGGCATCTTAAACTAAATTTGTCTCCTATGATAGGCCTTTTAATTTGTATCAAATGCTGATATCTACTACAACTTTTCTTTTGCTAATCCAGCTCATGGGAAGAGAGACACTTACTCTTTGTTCGTGTCCCATATGGTATTAGACACACAATAAGGAGACACAAAGTGGAAGTTGGATGAACGTCTAGGAAGCTAGAGAAAGAATGTCATTTGTAAGTTTCAACTTGTTAGCTATCTCAAAACTAACTTTCACTTTCATTATCCTCAACAAACTCGCACGTCACTTGGTTCAATCTCTACAGCTTCCTTTATCCCCAAAGTTGTATCTCTAACAACTTCACCACATTTTCCCCAATTTTAATCCCACAAATTGCTTATGCAGCAGAAGCCCTGGAATAAAAACAACAAAAAAGAGTTACAGATGGAATGCAAATTCTCGGATAAAAGGTATAATTGATACCGGAGTCTCTAGTTTGGGAGATTATTCTATCAAATTGGATAGCAATTTCCAATATTCTTCCGTATCAATTTTCAAAATGCCGAGTATTCAAGTTCTATAAGAAAGCAAATTTAACATGAGTACTACGTCAACAATCAAAAGCATGCACACATTGCAAGAACACATATATATCATCAAACAAGATAAAGCAAAAATGGAAAGAGTTTTTTTTTTTTTGGAAACTAAAAGAGGAAAGAGAGAAGAGAGGTAGAGGCTCAGGAGATTGCATATCTTACATTATGATTTCTCATAAGTTTTCTCTTCATTATCGAACACCTCTATAGGCGTCTGAAAGCAAGATCGAGAGGTGCTTCTAGAAGGTGACTCCATATTTCCTTTTTTCAATATATAATACTAGGGTTTCTTTTTCCTTTCTTGCTAGTCTCTACATAACTCGACTCTCTAGAGGGTTTATAAATATTAACAAGATACACAAAGAACGAAAACCATCAACATTAATCAGAGCGACTCGATCACGAAAACATGCGACGTTACAGAAAGAAACCAAAGATCGATCAGCCCAAACCCGATACGAAATTCATCAAGTCTCTAGGAAAGGGTACGTACGGCTCCGTCGATCTCTTCAGCTACACAAAAGAAGACGGCACAACGTTCCACAACGCCGTCAAGACCTCAGACTCCGAAGATTACAACTCCATCGAGAGAGAGTTTCGTGTCCTCACCGAACTCAGAGGATGCCAAGGAATCGTGCAATCTTTTGGTAACTCTCTGATTCAAGAAACCGATTCCAACGGAAAGAAAGTCTACAAGATGTCCATAGAGTACGCAGCTGGTGGTAACCTAACAGACTACATCCGCGTAAACCGAAGATTATCGGATCCGGTTATCAAAGACTTCACTAGGATGATTCTACAAGGGTTGGTTTCGGTTCATGATCACGGTTATGTTCATTGCGATCTTAAACCGGCGAATCTCCTTCTCTTCCCACGTTACGATCAAGAAACATGGTATTGCTCGTACGAGTTAAAGATTTCGGATTTTGGATTGACGGTTAAGGCAGGAGATGAGTCAGTTTGTTGGGAAGCTAGTTCTCCTTTTGTCGGAACGCCTCTATACATGTCTCCAGAGTCGGTGCGTGAGGGTACCACCGTTGAGAAAACCCTAGATTTGTGGTCGTTGGGTTGCGTGGTTTTGGAGATGTATAACGGTAAGCATCCATGGTTAGGGGTTTGTGTTGGTGATATAAAGTCTCGTTTATTGGGTGGAAACGCACCGGAGATTACAGAGAGTGTTCCTTGTGACGCACGGTTGTTTATGGAGAAGTGTTTCGCAAGGGAACATGGAGAGAGAGGAAGCGCTTCGAAGTTGTTGTTGCATCCGTTTTTGAATGGAGAGAGGAAGGTGACTGATGAAGCCGCCGGTGGAGTGAGGAGGAGGGTAGGGTTGAGAATCAGGAAACCTCCGTCGAGGTTTGAAGATATTACAACACATGGGCCGAAACAAAAGGCCCGTTTAAGAAAAGGCCCGTTATAAAGCTTATGGGTAAAATCACCTAAGGAATCACTTTGTTTCGGCTGACATTATAAGCTTATCAGTAACCAGTGTATATTTTATATCAACAAAAGTTGACATGAACTTGTGTATACCAGACTCATTTTCCACGCACGAGGCTTCTAATATTAAAAAAAATATTATAAAAGTTTATATTTCCTTTCTTAAAATTTTGTTTGTTTTAAAAAGAAAGAAAATTGACAAGGGGCCGGAGACATCACATAATGTAGAGAAGTTCCCCACATACATCGTTAAACCATCATCTGAAAAGATGCTTTCACTACATTGTAATCGTTACATATATAGGAATATTCGTAAATGGTGGTCCATATAAAAGAAACAAGACCCATATCAATTTCAGACAATAATGATAATCACTAACCCACCAAAGCTTAGACCTTCCAAAAGCTAAAATAATTCGCATTTGTATGTAATTATATTTTTATTGACATTTCGCATATCTACACAAGTTTAGAGAAGTTTAGAGAGCCTATTGTCTTCATATGTTGCTGTCATTGCCTATGTGTAGCTTACTCATTCAATCATTTTTCTTTCCTAACGCCTATTTTCAACTCTCATTTCTTTATACTAATACTTCATATTATATTGTGTTACAAAGAAAAAAAAAACTTCATATTATTTGTATCCCAGTCTGTGACACGTTGAAAAATTAACGACAATCTGATCGCAATCAATTTTATAGCTACTGACAAAAAAATATTGCTAAACAATGGCGGCTGGAACATCAAACGTTGTCGCAGGGGTTATAGCTAACAACAGGGATAAGACAAGAGCTAGTTACGTTTTTTCATGCTGAATTTCAAGATTTGGGTCGGTTGATGCTGATTTGTAGAGTATTATGGTTCATTATGAACTCATTCGTATGTTCAGATACATTATATTTATTTATTAAAAAGCTATATATTTCTTAGTAAAATCAAATCACACAGAGTCGGTTCAACACAAAACTCATTTTCATTTACTAGTAAAAAAGAACAATTTTTCTACAAAAATGAATCCTATTCGTAATGTGTAATGAAGATCATACCGTGAGGTATTTGATTGACCATGGCGTTATTGTATATAAGAAATAAAAATGAGTTTGGTGAATTCGAGGAAATGATGGAGAGTTAGTATAGATTGTTTAACACTGAAAGAGACTAGTGAGCTCTTCATGTTGTTTTCAACTCCACTTGCATTTGTTCTGTAGCTATTAATTTTGGGCTTCCTCTCATTCTTTAGTTCTGTTTTCTTCTACTTAAAATAAAATATCTTCCACCATGTATTTCCTATATTACTTTGAAGTTTGGTCCTTATATATAGCTGAACATTGTGAGGTCACATACAACGAAAAGGACAAGATATGCTTGTCCCTTAAAATCTAGTCTTTTTTTTTTCATTTTCCATATATTTATGATCTTTAATTATTGCTGGCCAAACAATTCACCAATTTTTTTTCTTTTTTTTTGAAACTTACCAATTTTCTTTTTGAGAAAAAAATAATGAGGAGAGAATTTGCATACATATATGTATGTAAGAGTGGAGGAGTTGAATCCAAGAAATGGATGTGAAGGCGAGAAAGTGAGAGATATGGTCCCCTCAACAAAAGCCAGAGCATATGACTGTGACTTTAATGGCAAAGCAAAGAGGTTTGCATTTGCATGATTCAATGAAGGGTTGCTGTTAGGGTTTGGGAGATTTGTTGGCTTTTAAGTGCATGTTTTTTGTGGGGTTCAAATGCCATTCATGGGATACAATTACATTTTCTTAGATTTTTTTTTTGTAGAATTTTTTTCCTATATTTTATACTACTAGAAAAAGATTAGAAAATACTAAAACATTCTTATTAATTTATACTATTTACTTGAACGCTTAAGATCACTTATCACTTCCCTGGGATATTTCTTTAATATAATTTGAAATTTTAAAACCGCATGTTGGGTTTAAACAGGGTTTATATTTGTTGAAAAATAAAGAGATGTGGACTCCTCATGTGAGGTCCAAAATCTGCAAAGTTATGTATGTAAATTAATGTAGTTTGGGACCAGTACTTCGCATGGACATTACCATAGTTGAATTTATTTCCGTTCTTACAATACGTTTTGATTAGTCAGATATCACATACACGTTATGTGAATAAGTGAATTTCTGTAATGATTATATTAAAATTAAAATTAAAGGCTAATAGCCTAAGTCGAATACAACCGGAGAGAAAACTCGACGATAAATTGAAAAGCGAAAATAATTAAAACATAACAAAAGATAGAGATAGCTAAGGAGAGAAGAGACCCATAGAAAAACTTTACTTGTAATCCTAAAGCTTGCATTCGAAGGAACACGCTGAAGTCGAAATCGAAGTTTCTCCAGCGGTCCGAGCATCTTCAAAGACAACATTTTTATATTAAAATTAAGGAAGTCACTCTAAAACCACCTTCTTAGGGGGAATCCATCTGCAATTTTTTTTTGAAAGAAAACATTTTTTAAAACGTTTACACCAACTGCTTTACAATTTTATAACTGATAAGTTTTTTCTTTATCATTCCACAGTGACCTGATACATCTGTGGAATGATACATATGTATACAATGAAAAATAGCAGAAATTAAACTACCTAGATATTAACATCTGATCTAAGTTCTTATTTGAATTATGACAGTATATACGTAGAAGAATGTTGCGAATTGAGATTAAGAAGTTTAATAGTATGCTATGAAACATTTAGTAACTTGATTTTTTTGTTCTTTTTGAAGTATAACTACCTAAGGTGTAATTATAGTTTATGCTTATAAATATATCATAAGCTATAAAAGAGCGCATAATATTTGGGGTTCTTGTTCGTAGATAATCGGTGCAAATCATTATGTTTGTTGCTATTGTACATTCAGGAGGTTTTACCAAGCGATATCCTAACTAGTAACAACATTTAAGAATTTTGTTTTGTCAACGTAACAGCATGATTAGATTGAAAGAGCTATGTTTTAAAATGGATGAAATTCCGTTTATAATTGTGTATTCATCTTTGTTTAATCAATGCGCTTAATAATACAAATTAATTAACATTGCATACATTCATGATCAAAAATTTACAAAAGCGAACCAGGAAAAATAATACTAGTGGACTGAAAAACTGAATAATTCGTACAACGTATCGAATTTTGAGTGTGTAGATAAAACATAAAGAGAATATATAGTTCAAAATGAAGAAGACGACGTGGACCGAATTTTGCCGGATGATCGTTTTGATAAGTTTCGACAGGTTACTTGCATTGATGAGAGGTCGAGATCTCTACAAATAAAGATTCAATCTTTGGTTTAATTATATGGTGATAACATGAACTAGTTGGTTATTAGCATCATTCAATGATCATGTAGAAGGACCACCCCTCTCTCTCTCTGTGTAAGATCATCTTTGCATCAGTGAGACAAAACATCCAAGAGTGTAAAATGCTGGTCCTTGAGAGAGAAGATCTCGCTTTAATTACGTCTCCGTCTAACTCTCTCCTCTTTCTCTATTAATCTATTAGTAGTAAAATTCATGTACTTATACGTAGACTTAATAATAACCAAATAGCTAGGGTCCATGGTATAAAAGAGTCCATACCTAACTTCACCTTGCTAGTGATCTCTTACCTATAAACTCTCACTCTTTTTAGTTCAACCCATTACTCACCATGACCTCATTTCATCTGCTAACGATCAATTTGGTAAGCTTTTTTGTCTTCCTTTCAACACTTTCGGGAATCACTTTTAGGAAACAGCTAACAGAAAAGGAGATAACTTTGCAAAAGGAGAACTTATTGGAGTTTTAAGAGAAGAAATGTATGTGTGATTGGGTAGGGAAGTGAATAATTAAAGAGACCTCTCATTTATCCGGCCATTTTTACTATATAAATTTATTATTTCCGTAGAAAAAAGATTACTCACCGTGACACGGTACATGACATAACCATACATGGTAGACTCATATATAGTAAGCTACTATTTAAACACATTATGTTTTTTTTTTTTTTTGTTTTTTAAACACATTATGTTACATACAATACCAGGGCCGGTCCTGCGTAACGCTTAATGAAACATTCGTTTTAGGCCTCCAAACTTTTTGAACAATTTTATATGTAAAAAAACCTCCAATTTAAAAAAAAAAAAAATTTAGGCTTCCAAATTTTTTAAATTTTTATTGAATGGTCTCCAAAGATACACAAGATAAACGTGTATTCCTAATACTACATACATATCCACGTATCAGTGCCTAGTACACAACCATAACCCGATATCCAATGCATGATGAATAAGAGCACCTCCAATTGTAGTATTAGGAAGACTTAATATTTAAAGAAAGAAAAAAAATGAAATTAAGAGAGAATGCGCAAAAATTCTCAGTTATGAGATTTTAAAAAACTATGGGATATTTAAAAAAAACACATATCGATGATTAACTAATTTAATGAAAATAAAACATAAATAAATAATTATAATACTAAACATTTTTTTTTTGTTTTAGAAACCTTGGTGCTCTAAGAAGAGCTAGCTATATCAAATTTTTTGGTAGAGAGATATATATCTACCATAGTAATTTTAGATATACACATATGGCACTTCAGCCTATTCTACCGAAATTTGAATCCGTCACCATTTTTTTTTTAATTACAAGAAAAAAACTAATACTGTATGTACATTTTACTAAAGAAGCAAACAGGAAAAAAAAAGCTTACTAGCCAGGTAAACCCTTATTTAAGAACCAGTTCTTAATTTTTTTAGTTAAAAGTTAAGAGACGGGTTTTTATATTCCGTTAAAAACCTCACCCTAAAAACCCCCAATAAGAGCATGATTAATGCGGGTCTCTTAGGGTGGGGTTCTTAGCGTAATATAAGATACGGTCTATTAGCTTTTAACTAAAAAAACTAAGAAACGTCTCTTAAATTTGTTAGTTAAAAGTTAAAAGATCGTATTTTATATTACGATAAGAACCTTATTCTAAGAGACATGCATTAATCATGATCTAGTTAGGTGTATAAAACATAACTAGGTTAAGATTCGCACCTTGCGCGGGATCAACATTATATATAAAAATTATTTTATGTATTAAATATTTTTACATATTATAAAATAATAAATATATATTAAATAATTAAAAGTCAGTAACTATTAAATATATAATTAAATTGGTGCGAACATATAAATCAATTTTATTAATCCAAAAAATATTTTTTTATATTTTAAAGGATATGTAATTAAATTTAAATGATACTAACATAGATAATATATTTTAGTATATTTTTAATATTAATGTCTATTAAATGATGATTTCTACTCATATAGTTTTTTGATCATTTGTATCTTTTATAGAAAAAAATTTAAATTACTGATAACAAAATTTTCATTGTGAGATTAATAGTTTTGGTAATTTATAATTAAAAAAAAAATAAGTTGCCAACTATCGTTCAAAAATTCTATCAAAAAATTGTTCAAAGTAAATTTTGAAACTAAAATATTGCATTTTATATGGTTTATATTTTAATTTAAAAAGATATATATATTAATCTAAATAATTAATTAAATTAGAGTTCTTACTTATATAATTTTTGTAATCATTTGTATTTTGTCATAACAAAAATTTTAAACCATGGATCATAAAATTTGAATGTGAGACTTTTAACAGTTTTAGTAATTTATAGTCGTTTGTAAAAATTTAAAATATAACATATATATAAAATCTATATTTTTATTATATAGTTATTGTGGATGTTTAATTTATTTAATAGTTTAAAATTAAACAAATATGATAGAAGATACACTATTTTTTTATCAAATCTTTATTATTTAAAATCATTAATTATCATATATACTTTAGCCACATTAGGCAATTCCGTAAATTTTATTTAAGTATTTAAGGAAATAATAAAGTACATTAATGATGATTTTATTGTTAGTTTAATAAAATTTTATTATATAATTAGATGGACCAACATATTTTTCTAATAATTTTAAGAATCATTATAGTGATGACATGTAGTTAAAAAAAAAATTGTAATGCTTATTAAATAATATACAGGGATATACCGACTAGGGCATACAGTTGATTACTTTAGAATTTTGGAATCTCTTTAAATTAATGCAAAACCTCATCTCTTGTCTTTCTGTCTCTGAAACAGTCTCAAACTCACTCACTCACTCCTCTCTCCCTCTCTTCCATGGAAGAAACCAATGGAAGAAGAGAAACTCACGATTTCATGAACGTCAACGTTGAATCCTTCTCTCAGCTTCCATTCATCCGCCGTACACCTCCCAAAGAAAAAGGCTCCATTATTCGTCTCTTTGGCCAAGAGCTCGTCGGAGATAACTCCTCCGGTACTACTCAACAGGAGGAGGACATTCTTGAAACCACAAAAACCAAGATCAACGACGAGAGATCGGAGAATGTCAAGGAGAAAGACAAAGACAGCAGCAGTAACAGGAGATTCGAGTGTCACTACTGTTTCAGAAACTTCCCAACTTCACAAGCCCTAGGTGGACACCAAAACGCTCACAAACGCGAACGCCAACACGCCAAACGCGGTTCTGTGCCATCATACCTTCATCAGTCTGGCTCTCACCACGTCTACGGCTTCCTCAACAACCACCACCACCGTCACTATCCCTCGTGGACAACGGAAGCTAGATTCTACGGTGGTGGTGGTGCTGGAGTAGCACAACAAACGCCGTCGTATTACTCACGCACTCTTCCTCCTCCTCCTTCTTCTTCTAACACACCGACGATCAACGGAAGTCCTTTAGGTTTGTGGCGTGTACCGCCTTCCACGTCAGCAAACGCTATTCATAGCGTTTACTCAGCTTCACCAGCGTTTAGGACGCATGACCAGGAGAGTAAGGAGCCGCATTGGCCTTACAAGTTGATGAAACCTAATGTGCAAGATCATGTGAGTCTCGATCTTCATCTTTGACACTTTTTTTTGGTGTCCATATATCATTTTAACTTAGCCGTGATGAGACTCGTTCGAAACGGTGAGGCCAATGTGAAAAAAAATGACGAGATATTCATGTTTTGTAAGGAGAACCGGCATGATGTGTAGATCTTGAACCTTTGAGGTTTCTTTCTTCAGATTCTGAGTTTATATATATTAATAAAAAATCATTTCTGATTTAAGTTTAGGAAAATATATATGTTCAATCATTCATTTCTGAGTTCTGTTATGGCTTCAAGAATCAAAGAGGAACATTAAATTAATAGCCATGGAAGTCATATATGCACGTACTTTCTCTGTTGTTGCAGTCAAGAAAATTTAAGTCTCGATCAATGTTTCATTAACTCAAATTGTATGTCTATTTAACCATTAAATAAACCCCACAAATCTCTTTAGTTCCAAAACGTTTACAGTACCTGTTTAATAGAACGGTCTTTTACCGAACCAAGAGCCAAAGAAGAAAGCTCTTGATGTTGATGATGATGATGATTCGGTTAGTGTGGGGATCACGGAAGACAATGGACTAAACAAAAGGGGGTATAGAGAGAAAGAGAGCTGGGAAGTGAAAGTGGTCCATGATTACAAATGTAGAGTTAAACCAAAGAGCGCTTTCATATCTATCTCAAAAACACTGAACCTAAAGCTTTAACCTAAAATAAAAAGCTTTCTTCTTTAGCTTCTTTTCAAACCTTATTCGAGCAACTCAAAGAGAATCATCAACCAAGCTGTATACCATGTATTTACTTGTTCATCTCTACGCATATACCATAATCAATATTTTTTAATGGACTTGAAAAAAGTAGTTAGAATCCGCCACACATGATCATGTCTCTTTGCTAATTGCCTCCAAGAGAGTAGAGTTATGATATAAGCCCATAAAGCCTTTAAAATAAAAGGCCTACAAGAATGATAAGTATTGATGGTATCTATAATAAGAAGCAAGGATATCAATCCTCGTACCTACCATGTGTTACACTAATCAAAAAACATTAAAGACTACAGTATAGTATAGCTACGACTTTTAGATAGACCAAACATTTCAAAAGCTTGACTTTTCTAGTTTTGGCATGACTTCAATAACAGATATATGTGGCATTGCCTGCACCATATATATACCCATAATTAGATCATTTCTTTTTCCAACAACTCATGATGGTTATAGTTACATAATGCATTTCAGTACCAAAGCTTAATAATTACCTTGGTACTCTTCTCTAATTAATTATGTTATGAAACGTTGTAGCATGCATGATTTGTATAATATCTAACTAATGAGCTATAAACTGCTTAACTGACGTTAACCACAAATCATAAAGTCTAATCAGATTATTGTGATAACGATGGACCACAAGGTGCAAACTCAGCCCATCATAAGGTTATTCAGACAAGTCCTATGGGAACATAAAAACAAATAAAAAGACATATATGCACTCGTCGAACAGTTGTTTGGATAACAAAGCTGCAGAGGCTAAACCAGAGAACACAGTACATCTGAGAATTACGTGATGGTTTTATCAAATTATGGAAAATTTTAAGGATATGGTGGTGTACATGTCAAAGAGTTAACATCAAGAGCAGCTAGAAAAGGACCCCACTAAAGTTAATGCAATGTAGAAGAAAGCATGTGATGAAGAACATGATAAAAGAAGCACATAATAAAGACGTGTGAAGAGCACACACATACATTATATTATATAACCTTAGGACCACATTTCCCTGCTCTCTTGTCTCTTTTTTTAGATTAGATTTGTAAAAGGACTAGTGGAAGTTAAGGAACATCGGCCCACAACCCTAGGAAAATTGCAACTTGAGGATGATAGTTCGAACAGTAGACATCTCAAACCACATTCAAATTAAAACTCAATCTGATTCATACAACGAAGTAAGCTTCCAAAATGGTGGTCTTGTTTTGGTAACCTAAGTTCCACCGACACTATAGACCATGTGGTTAATTTATCCTTTTAGACTCTGGTTTTTTGTACTATACTAATTTTTCAGCATCTACTTCTCAGATGATGTTATGTAAAGATTAAGGACAAACATATCACAACCAAGTTAATTTCATTTGCAAAAGGTAGCCACTGAGGAAACATGGTTCTTGTAGTTACATGATTGCTTATAAAATGAAGCAAAAAAGGCTGGGCCGGCCCAGAGATTTTGGAAGTCGTAGACCATTTAGTAAATATTTTAGTAATTTGAAAGTGTAAATTTTTTTTTTTACAAATTTAATGGTCTATTTGCATATAAATTTTTTCAAAAAGTTTAGAAAACTGAAGAGAATGTTTCATCAGGTTTGACCGAAGGCTGGTCTTTGAAGAAGGTACCATTATAGCAATGGATTGGGAAACAAAGAAATTTTGAAGAATGAAGAAGGAAAGGAACACAAATTACAATCACATAATATTTTGTATAACTAACATTATGGGTGAGATACCTAGTTAGAAACAGAGTAGTACAAGTTCTCCACGCACAATCATATAAATCAGTTTTCATGCTATCCTCAACAGAAGATAACTGGAGATACTATGATGCTCTTTCTTTCACCCAACAGCCAAGACAGGTACTTTCCAGTGCATTAACTAAAGCTACCCAATGGGCCTAATGGGCTTTCTTATTGCAGCACAAAGAAAGACTCTCATCGTCTTCCAACTCTCGAGATGATGCCCTACAAAGTCTTCTCTCTCTGCTACGCTATCTTCTTCTTTCGATCTAGTACAGAAGCTACAGTTTATCAATGCATTCCCTTTCGTTTCCATCTTCTTCTTCATCCCTTCTATCTTCTCTGCTTGCTTTCAACTCTTCACGTCTTCTCTCTTTGCAACCAAAGAAACTAACTCGTCTTCAAAGTCACTACCTTTCTCCTAAACTTTCCACTAAACAGTCTGATGCGTCTCGTCACAGAGCGTTTTCTGTTTCCTCCTCTTCCCCACCAGAGGAAACAGTCTCCATGGTCGATTTCCACGAGAAAGACTGGTCCTTTCTCGAATCCATGGAAACCGAACAGACCCAGAAGCTCGAAAAGATCATAAAGGCTGGAGAAGTAACAGAGTCTTCGAGGGTTCTGGTCTCGTTTAGCTCAGAAGCGTTCGTTGACCGTCTGGTGGAGTCTTCGCCTTCCCAGCTCTTGCTTATAGTCCACGACTCCCTTTTCATGTTGGCCTGCGTCAAAGAGAAATACGACAAAGTCAAATGCTGGCAAGGAGAGTTTATCTATGTTCCTGAGAAATGGGCTCCTTTAGATGTCGTGTTTCTCTACTTTCTTCCGGTTTTGCCTTTTGGTCTGGACGAGGTGTTCAAGACACTGTCTCAACGTTGTTCTTCAGGTAACAGTGTTCTTGAACCATGTCTTCATTCTAATTGTTGGCTCTTTGGTTTCTAACACTCTGGTCATAACAGGTGCACGAGTAGTAATCAGTCACCCGCAAGGTAGAGAGGGCTTGAAGCAGCAAAGGAAGGAGTTTCCAGACGTGGTTGTCTCTGATTTACCTGATGACTCCACATTGAAGAGTGTTGCTAAGAAGCATTCGTTTGAGTTAACTCAGTTCGTTGATGAACAAGGACTTTACCTTGCTGTTCTTACCTTCTCCAAACAATAGATTCTGTTCCTGTTGTCTTTGTAATGAAATGCACGAATCATTTTTGAGCAAATCAGAACCTTTTTGAAAAGATAAATAATTATGTAAAGAAACTCTTGCGGAGAGATCTTTACATGAAATGAAAGATACTGCGTTCTGGATTACAATCCTCCATAACGCCAAACAAACCCAAAAGTAAACTGTGTATAAAACCTTGTCCAGTAAACTGTATAAAAAGCTTTTTAGAAGATAGAAAACCTCAAGCTGTTGCTTTCCGCAAACAAGCTGTACTCTTCACCTACTGTGCTCTCTTTCTTCTTCATAGTGTGGTTACCAAACGCATGATCTCCTGAGAGCTGCAGGGAGAAGTCCCCCAAAATCCCAATGGAATCAGCAGGAATCGAGTTACTTCCTGCAACAGGCCCACTAAAGTGGAACAAAGAGAAGTCTTCGCCACTATCAGTTTCCCAACCGCTAATGCTTCGAGTTTCCACTTGAGAAAATCCGTTAATTTTATTTTCATCTGCTGGCTCAAGAGTTTGAACTTGGTCCACGGTGTTCATTGTGTTGATTTCAGCAAAGGGATAAAACATTGGAGCTGGCCCGGAGTGGAAGAAAGGGGTTGCTGAATGGTTCAATGGCGTACCATACGGTACGCATAATGGGGACTCTCCATTCAGACTGTATGCAAGAGGACCTGCGTATACATAATGGTTAGGATGAGGGAATGGCATCAATCCGTTGGCTGGAGCTGCAGACCAAGAGACTGGAGCTTGATGATAGTAACCCATTGTTGCAGGACTCTGGAAGACAGGCAACGGTATACTCTGCATTTGGGGAAACATCATGCTTTGTGGCTGTGACAGGTAGGAACCAGTATTCACAGTGGGTACCGTATTGTCTATGCTTTGGCTAAGAACCGTAAAAGGAGTTCCAGATTTTTCACTTTCACCGTTTTCAGCTGGATGGTTAGACATTTTCTTAATCCTTAGAAGGTCTCTTTCATCAACACTCTTCTCTGTCTCTTTCTGTATCATCTCCTCGTGACAGTCATGCACAGAGTTTTCAGTGCCCAGTAGATTCTCTCTTCCTTCGAAGTGCTGACTGGCGTCTTCCGGATCAGACATCGGGGAGGATTCAGAGTTTCCGCTGTTTGAAGAAGCTGTATTGCTGTCTCCTTCACTGAGGCACGAAGAGCAATTATCTGAACTGGAGGTTCTACTCATTATAGGATCTTTCGAGTACAGGACATCATTCTTTGATGTCAACATCTTCTTGCCTTCCTCGGTTGAGTAATCACGATGATTAGCATTACCCAACTTTTCTGAAGCATTGCACTCGGACTGTGCATCAGCTAACTTCACAGCGGAACTTACATCCTCAACCTCTTCTGCCTTAAATGTTGAACATGTAACTGGTGGTGCGTCAGAGTGCGAGCTGTTTCGCGGATGCTTCAACTGCGTAGAGTCCAAAACTTTTCTCACAGTTACTGGCATGCCTCTGGTTGCAGATATATTAGATTCTGCCTTTTGCCAGTATCCATTAATGGGTTTGTTACTGCAAGAATGGTCATCGTACCTCCCACCAGACCTAATGCTGTTTGGTTTACCACCAGCCTTCAAAGCTTTGACCCTCATATTTTTATTTGACCCGTTAAGATGTCTTGCCGACAGTTCCAAGCTACCGTTACAGTATCTTGTCTCAGCCATATCAACAAAAGAAGCATTTTCCGGATATCTACATTTCTCTGACCATCTCAAAGCATGATCACGCTGAACTTCTTTCCATAATCTTTCTGTCTGATGAACAGGTCTTTGCCTATCATTCGAACAGTACCCATTTTCATGATCTATAATCTCTCTATCAGTGCTATCAGAATAGTGGGCATCCGCGGTTGAAGTAATGCAACCATCCAAACACTCACTATCTTCATCATCAGGAGAATCAGGTGGAGACAATTCTACATCTCCAGTTTCAGTTCCCGACTCCTCGCAGTTTATGATATTACTTGATTCCTCATCAAGATTCATAGAGCCTTCTTCTTCCCTTGACAAATTTGGCAGCATTGCTTCAATAAATTTTGGATTCTTCTGCTCTTTTTCTCGTTCTTTTTCCTTCAACCTCTCTTTTTTACGAAGTTTCTTCTCCCTTTCTTTTGTTCTTTTCCGCTCTTTTCGCTCCTCTTCTTCAAGCTTTTCTTTTTCTTCTTCCTCAAGAAGCTTCTTCTGCAAGTGTTAAGATGATGAAGTTGTTGGAAAGAAAAAAAGAATAAAATGCCTTCTCAACTTGCATAAATTGTCAAAAGGGTAATCAAGATAGCAAACAAACCTGCTTCTCCAAGGTGATAATTTCCTTGCAGGCAACATAAACACGTTGCTCTAATAGTTTCGATGAAAGGCAGACAAATATACTGTGTGCATTTTGACGGGCTGTACCATCCCTAAATGCCTTTTCCACCTAAGATTGTATTTATGAAGAGAGAGTATTAAATACACATACATAAAGCACAGGAAAAAAAATAGATGGGAAGTGAACTTAGAGGTATCTATAACAAACCTGCTCCTTGAAAATAACCGTTGCAGCATCTAGAAGAAACTCACGAGCAAGTTCTGGACTCTTAGCGTGCTTTTGCGGACGGAAGCACTCACCATCAAGCTCATTCCCATCTTTGTCTAATTCATTCTTGTATATTGTAAATACAATGTCAATGTTTTAGCAAGGAGATATCATATCTGCAAAGTTGTAAATATCTAAAGGGTCTCAGTCAAAAGCTTCGATTACCTCTTCTTCCTCAACCTCTTCGGCATGCTCAAAAAACATTCGGATGCATTTCCCTCTTCTAATTGAAACAAAGCCATCCCCAACCACAAGCCTGGAATGAACGCATTGTTGGCATCCCAATGCATGGGCTTTGACTGATACCTCGGAGGAGCAGCCATTTTTTTTAAATGCCCTAAGAGTAATGTAGCATTCTTTTAATCCATGAAGGTTTAGGCCACTGACTTGCGCACTCCTATTACTGCCTACTCGTCTGAAATCGAGGATATCGGATTCGCCTTTGTCAGTTCCAATAGCCCACTCAAACTGATGATATCCAGCATTCTCTGTAAAATTTTGACTCCAGTCTGCTCTAACGGAATCAACGCCCACCTGAGATATTGCAATTAAACTTCTCATTCTTCCTTGGAATATAAGCTTCTTAGGTGTACGGGTAAATCTACTCTTGTAGTATAAGGTACAGGAATCCACAGGGATGAAAATGTTAAGAAAGACAAAAGACCTGATATTGAAAAGCTGTATCCGCAACACAGAACCATTCGGTACATTGTGTTTTCCGTTGGATTCGTTTAAGTTCCTTAAGCGCTTTAAACTCTCGGATAACATTTTTTCTGCAGTCTCTACAAAACTTCTTACGGTCGAATCTGTGGTTTGAAAGGTAAACATGTTACTGAGGAATGGAAAAAAAAAAAGACACAAGACCATGAAAAGAAGATTAAGAGAATACAACAACTAAGCAATGCATGCAATCATCATAGTTGAAAGATTACATCCCTAACCATTTTTCAATACACCCTAACTAGAGAAACCAGATCATAGCCAAACATCCAAAAAAGAAAAATCAAAATCAACCTGGAAGTTAGCATTCCAATGAAATCTTCTTCTTTCATAGTGAAAAGTGACTGTCGACTTTGGTCTTCTAAAGCAGAGTAAAAATCAACTAACGTATCACAAGAGAGCCATCTGGTATGCAAAGCACAAGCTTCCCTTGTCCCATGACCTTTACCATAACTTTGACTAATCCAAACCCTTCCATCGCCACCACAAGCATCAGGATAAAGCAACTCACGCTCCCTCTCTCGCGCACGTGCACTCTCAAACACCTACAAAACAACAACCAATACATTATTATTATTATTATTTTTTAACAAACAAACCGTTATTCTATTACTCAAACTAAACTCACAGTTTGTAGCACTTTGAAAGATTTGGGATACAAATAGCAATCAAGAAGCGTGAGCGATTCATCCCTCGTGGCGGTGATTCCTCCCCACTGATGAGCGTCGGGGTTACTGAGAGCTGAGCTGTTGTTGTAGTTGTTTTGATCTTTGGACGATCCTTTCTTCTGTTGCAACGAAACAATCTGCAAGAAGCCTTCGAGAAGAAGGCCGTGGCATCTGGAGCAGCACATGTTCTTGCGCGCCTGCTCGAAGAGTGCCTGCCTGTCGATCCTCAGAAGCTTCTGCTTAGCCTTCGGAGATAACTCGCTCCAGAACTGTATTCAATAGTTCAAAACAAAATTCAATTTCGTCGACACGTGTCAAATCATCATGAGAGTTAGATGAATGGGAGGGGGGAGAAGGACCTTGTGGAGCTGAATGTAACTGACTCCGTCGACGTCACTGGACCAAAACCCAGAGGAGGAGTGGTCATCCTTGTGTGCCATGTAACACTCGTCTCTAATCTTCACCAACCAATGATCTTCATCGAAGAGACTAGTAAAGAGAATTCAAAGCTCAGCCGAATCGGGAAAAAATCAAGGAAAGCAATCGTAGGAATGAATTGGGTGAATTGAATCGTGATAAACCCGATGACGATGTTTTCTCCGGATTGAGATCCCTTTGATGGAGGGAGGGAGGGAAGGAATCGAATCAAAAATTGGGATTGAATCGGGAAAGAGACGCGACGAAGACGATTGCGATGAGATTCGCTCGCTGCAGCAGCTAAATATACATTAGGCGAGACGCGTTAGTGAGAGAGAGAGAGAGAGAGAGCTGCTGGCTTGGAAAGAGGGTTACAAGATGTTAAAATGAAATAACCTTTAACCTATAATATGCAAAAAGAGATCTAGCTTACATAGTGTATGGTCATGAACTATAAAACTATAAACTATAAACGTGTTCCAGTCAGTTTTTATTTACTTTATGTTTTGGATTTAGCCTCCTAAATCTCAGAGTTTTATATATATAGATGGATTAAATTCAGTTAATAATATTTCGGTTTTATGTATATTTTATAACTTTTTAATATCTATTTTAAATTTAAATTCATTTCGGATTCTTTAACAATACTTCTGATTTAGTTACTTAAATTGAAATAGTTTTATAATTGAATATTTGAAATAATTATTTAAATTTTAGATAATTCATTTTAGATACTATTTTGTTACAAAAAAAATACTAATTTGTATTTGTTTTATTTGGTTTTTTTAAGGTTTCTCGGATTTTTTAATCCCTTTCGGATTTGGGTCGATGATATTCAATATCCAAACTACTGCTGACCCATTCAGTACTTTTACCTGATGATTCCACCATGAGGAATGTTGCTAAGAAGCATTCATTTGAGGCTACCCATACTGTTGATGGACAAGGACTTTACCTTGCTGTTAACCAAACAATAGATTATACCAGAGAACCATCTATAGATCGTCTTCTGTATTGAAATTATTCATTTTAAATAAATCTGAATCTTTGAAAATGAAAAAGAAGAAAAAAAACTCTTGCAGAGGATCTTTACACGAAATAAAATAAACCACCAAACAAGTCCAAAGTAAACTGTATAAACCCTTTCCAGTAAACAGTATAAACCAACCTCTTAGAAGAGAGAAAACTTCAAACAGTTACTTTCCGCAAACAAATTGTACTCTTCACCCACTGTCCTCTCTTTCTTCTTTTTATTATTGTCACCAAACAAATGGTCTCCTGAGAACTGCAAGGAGAAGTCCCCCAAAACCCCATCTTTGGGATTAGCAGGATTCGACCTACTTGCTGTAGAAAGAGCAACCGGCCCACCAAAGTGGAACAAGGAGAAGTCCTCGCCACTATCAGTTTCCTGACCTCTTCTGCTTGGAGTTTTCACTGGAGACATTCTGTTTATTTCCCTTTCATCTTCTGCTTCCTTCAGATAACTCCGCTCCAGTGGCTCAAGAGTTAGAACTTGTTCAACAGTGTTGTTCATTGTGTTGATTTCAGCAAACGGGTGAAAAAGGGGAGCTGGCCCGGAGTTGTAGAAAGGGGTTGCTGAATGGTTCAATGGGGTCCCATACTGCAGACATAACGGTGAATCTCCATTCAGGCTGTATCCAAGAGTACCTGCGTACACATAATGGTTAGGATGAGGGAATGGCATCAATCCATTGGCTGGAGCTGCAGACCAAGATACTGGAGCTTGATGATAGTAACCCATTGTTGCAGGAGACTGGAAGACAGGCACAGGTATACTCTGGTTAAGCATTTGAGGAAACATCATGCTTTGTGGCTGGGACGGGTAGGAACCAGTTATAACACTGGGTACCGTATTGTCCATGCTTTGGCTAAGAACCGTAGAAGGAGTTTCTGATAATTTACTTTCCTCGTTTTCAGCTGGATGGTTGGACATTTTCTTAATCCTTAAAAGGTCTCTTTCATCAATACTCTTCTCTGTCTCTTTCTCTATCATCTTCTCGTGACAGTGATGCATTTCATTGTCCACTAGTTTCTCTTCCAAGTCAGACATCGGGGAGGATCCAGTGTTTCTGCTGTTTGAAGACGATGTATTGCTATCTCCTTCACTGAGACATGAAGAGCAATTATCTGAACTGGAGCTTCTACTCATTATAGGATCTTTCGAGTACATGTCACCATTCTTCGATATTAAGTGAACTTCCATCTTCTTGTCTTCCTCAATTGGATTAATACAATTACCAGAAAACCTGATGCAATCACTACCCAACTTTTCTGAAGCATTGCATTCAGCCTGTGTATCAGCTAACTTCACAGCGAAACTAACATCTACAACCTCTTCTGCATCAGAGTGTGAGCTGTTTCGCGGATGCTTCAGCTGCGTGGAGTCCAAAACCTTTCTCACAGTTACTGGCATACCTCTGGCTGCCGATATATTAGATTCTGCCTTTTCCCAGTATCCATTACTGGGTTTGTAACTGCAAGAATGGTCATCGTACCTCTCACCATTCCTCTTTTCTGAACACTGAAACCCCTGATGAGACCTAATGCTGTTTGGTTTACCACCAGCCTTCAAAGCTTTCACCCTCAGATTTTTATTTGACCCATTAGGATGTCTTGAAGATCGTTCTATCCATAATCTTTCCGTCTGATGAACAGGTCCTGGGCTATCATTTGTACAGCACCCATTTTCATGATCTATAATCTCTTTATCAGTGCTATCAGAATAGTGGGTCTCCGCGGTTGAAGTAATGCAACCATCCAAACACTCTCCATCTTGATCATCAGGAGTACCAGGTGAAGACAATTCTACATCTCCAGTTTCAATTCCTGTGTCCTCACAGTTTATGGTGTTGTTTGATTCCTCATCAAGATTCACAGAGCCTTCTTCTGCTCGTTTTTCTCGTTCCTTATCAATAAACTTTGGGTTCTTCTGCTCTTTTTCCTTCAACCTCTCTTTTCTACGAAGTTTTTTCTCCCTTTCTTTTGTTCTTTTCCGCTCTTTTCGCTCCTCTTCTTCACGCTTTTCTTTTTCTTCTTCCTCAAGAAGCTTATTCTGCAAGTGTTAAGATGATGAAATTGTTGGACAGAAAATGGGTAACATGTGCGAAATTGCACAGATGTCAAAAAGTACAATCAAGATAGCAAACAAACCTGCTTCTCCAAGGTGATAATTTCCTTGCAGGCAACATGAACACGTTGTTCTAGTAGTTTCGATGAGAGGCAGATAAATATAATGTGTGCATTTTGACGGGCTGTACCATCCCTAAAAGCCTTTTCAACCTAAGACATTATTATGAAGAGAAAGTGAACTTAGAGAAATACACCTACATAAAGCGCAGAATAAAAACAGAAGAATCTATAACAAACCTGCTCCTTGAATATAACCATTGCAGCATCTAGAAGAAACTCTCGAGCAAGTTCTGGACTCTTAGCGTGCTTTTGTGGACGGAAGCACTCACCATCAAGCTCATTCCCATCTTTGTCCATCGCGACTTCATTCTTATATATTTATTGGAAATACAATGACAATATTTTAGAAAGGGCCAAGGAGATATCATATCTGCAAAGTAGTAAATATCTAAAGGGTCTCAATCAAAAAGCAGTGAAGCTTCGATTACCTCTTCTTCCTCAACCTCTTCGGCATGCTCAAAAAACATTCGGATGCATTTCCCTCTTTTAATTGTAACAAATCCATCCCCAACCACAAGCCTTGAATGAACGCATTGTTGGCATCCCAATGCATGGGCTTTGACTGATATCTCGGAGGAGCGGCCATTTTTTTTAAATGCCCTAAGAGTAATGTAGCATTCTTTTAATCCATGAAGGTCTAGGCCACTGGCTTGGGCACTCCTATTACTGCCCACTCGTTTGAACTCGAGGATATCGATTTCGCCTTTTTCAGTTCCAATGGCCCACTCGAACTGATGATATCCAGCATTCTCTGTAAAATGTTGACTCCAATCTGCTCTAACGGAATTACTTCCCACCTGAGATATTGCAATTACACTTCTTATTCGAACTTGCAATATAAGCCTCTCAGGTGCACTGGTAAAGCTACTCTTGCAGTATAGGAATCCGCAAAGAGGAAAAGGTTAAGAAAGATAAAAGACCTGATATTGAAAAGCTGTATCGGCAGCACAAAACCACTCGGTACATTGTGGTTTCCTTTGCATTCGTTTAAGTTCCTTGAGCGATTTAAACTCTCGGATAACATTTTTTCTGCAGTCTCTACAAAACTTCTTGCAGTCGAATCTGTAGATTGAAAGACCATGAAAAGAAGATTAAGAGAATACAACAACTCAGTAATGCATGCAACTAAGTGGAGAAACCAGATCATATCTAAACACATTGTGACAGAAAAACATCTAAAAAAAATTCAAAATCAACAAAGAAAAAAACCTGGAAGTTAGTCTATCAATGAAATCCTCTTCTTTCATAGTGAAAAGAGACTGTCGGCTTTCGTCTTCTAGAGCAGACCAAAAATCAACTAACGTCTCACAAGAGAGCCATGTTGTATGCAAAGCACAAGAGTCTCTTGTTCCATAACCTTTGCCATAACCTTGACTTATCCAAACCCTTCCATCACCACCACAAGCATCAGGATAAAGCAACTCACGCTCCCTCTCTCGCACACGTGCACTCTCAAACACCTACAAACAACAACCAATACATTTAGCTCACCCCCAAAAAAAAACAGGGAAGGCCTTGGATGGGATTAAACTTACATTCTGCAGCGCTTTGAAAGATTTGGCATACAAATAGCAATCAAGAACCGTGAGCGATCCATCCCTCGCGGCGGTGAGGCCTCCCCATTGACTCACAGCTGAGGTATTACAAAAGTTACGGGATAGAAAGGTTTGATCTTTCGGCGAGGACTTGCTACTTCCTTGCGAAACAATCTGCAAGAAGCATTCTAGAAGCAGCGAATTGCATCTAGAGCAGCACATGCTCTTGCGCGCCTGCTCAAAGAGAGCCTGCCTGTCGATCCTGAGAAGCTCCTGCCTAGCTCTCGGAGACAGCTCACTCCAGAACTGTGTACATAAGAGTTCCAAAACATATCGATTTCAACATTCAATTTCATCTATCAAATCAACGAAACTCACATCTTATACAATGAATGGGAGAAGAAGAAGGACCTTGTCAAGCTGCTTGTAGCTGACACCATCGACGTCACTGGACCAAAACCCAGACGAGGAGTGATCATCCTTGTGTGATAAACCCAGCATCTAAAGCGAATTTAGCCGAATCGAATCGAATCGAATCGAATCGAGGGGGAGAAAGCAATCGATAGAGATCTATAATTGGGTGAATGAATCCTGATTACGATGTTTTGCTCCGGGATTGAGATCTCTTCTCGACGGAGGGGAATCGAATCAAAATTGGATTGAATCGGGGGAAGAAGGAGACGCGACGAAGACGATGACGATGACGATGAGATTCGCGGAGCTAAATATAATCTTAGAGAGAGAGAGAGAGAGATGCTGGTTGCGAAAGAGGGTTTCGAAAATGTTAAAATAAACCTAAAAATGTGCAAGAGATCTATCGAAATGTACTTTCCTCTGTTACAGAGAGTAACAGACTTTTTCTTTACACATTTTGGGGAGGTAACTAAATAATTATTTAAAATTTTCTATCCACATAGTAGCAACATATTAAAATCAAAAGAAAACATTATTTTCATTTATGTTGCTGCCATTCCACTTTGCTAGTCTTTTTAATTATTTGTACTTTCCCCTGTCACAGAGAGTAACAGACTTTTTCTTTATACATTATGGGGAGGTAATTTAATAATTATTTTATATTTTCAAATCTAAATAATAGAAACATATTAAAATCAAAAGAAAAAAAAAGATTATTTTCATTTATGTTGCTGCCATTTTGCTAGGCTTTTAATTAATGTAATTTCCTCTGTTACAGAGAGTAACTTACTTTTCTTTTTACATTTTGGGGGGGGGAGGGGGTGGGGGTAATTTAATAATTATTTAATATTTTCAACTCCACATAATCGCAACATATTAAAATCAAAAGAAAAAAATGATTATTTTCATTTAGGTTGCTATCATTTTGCTAGTCTTTAATTAATGTAATGTGTAAAATTAAGTCAATACATTAAATTTTGTACAATCAACTTAAATGTTTTTGTTGACAAGAGAAAATCTTATCATTTTTAATGAATCTATATTTTAAATGAGTCTCGAAAATATACACTAGATTAAAATAGTCTCAAACACTGTCTTTAGTTTAGGGCAGGTTTATTGATGTATCTTAATGGTGTATCTTACGTTAAATGGGATTAAAAGAAATAGAAGAAAAGAGAATTAGCCAAAAGACGACTCCTAATTAAGGCCGAGAAGGGGCGTCTCTTGAGCGCCACGTGTCAGCCATCAATGGGAGAAAGGAGGGATGTCCACGTTGCTTCGGTTTCGTCTCTTCTTTTCTTTTTTTCTCTCTGATTGTCTCCTCTCCTAGGCGAAAAGGCGATTCGACTGTCCTTCGGTGGCGCTCGTCAACGGAATGCCGTGTCTCACCGTGGCTCTTGTCGATGAAGGAAATCGGCGTCCTTTGTATCGGTTACTCTCGTCGACGAAGGAAGCCGGCGACATCTCTCTCCTTGTGGCTCCCGGAGACGAAGTCAGTCGGCGACATGTCTATCCGGCGGCTCTCTGAGACGAAGGAAAGCGGCGAGATCTCTCTCATGGTGGCTCTCGGAGTGTTTAGGAAAGCGGTGAACGGTGACATCTCTCTCCTGGTGGCTCTCGGAGACGAAGGAACACGGTGGCTGTCT
>NC_027751.1:2025773-2028382 GCF_000695525.1 Brassica oleracea var. oleracea
CTCTGATGAATTGGATAAGTCTTTGTAATTTTTTTTGTTTGGGGTTTGTGATATATGTTGTGAATGTATTTGCCATTGTTGATTTAACTCTTGGTTGGTGGTTTGTGAAAGATGTTGCCATTGGTCATTTAACTCTTCTCTGAGATGAATTGAATCGTTTTTATGTGTTAGGTTAGGTAATAAATAGAATGTTAAGTGGTTAAATGAATTGAAATAAGATATTTTTTGTGTGCGATAATGGTTGTCTCTGTTTTAATAAATACAGTTGATGTTCCATGCTGTGTTCGGTGTTAGAAATATGTCTAGTCGGGTATGGTTGGTTGGTTTGTGATCAATGCTTTGTTCTCTTCCCCGTATCTCATCTTTATTGAATCTATAAAAATATTTCCTTTCCTCTTTCTTGAATTCACATCGAACCTTGTTCTTCTCTTCCCCCTTTCTCTTCTTTGTTCTTTCTATCTCTCTTTCTCTAGCTTGCTTCTGTTATGGACTCTTTTCCATCAACCGGAACCTCCAAGTTTGTTGAACTACTGAGTCAACAAACTCTTTCCTTTGGTAACTATGAAGATAGTGTTGAACTATCTTCATCAGAAGTTCCATTTCGAGGTAGTCTAGGAACCGAAGCTTCAAACTTTGAGGCTGGAGACACTCCTGCTGAGCGAAGAGAACGAAGGAAATGGACACAAGTGGATGATATTGTTCTGATCAGCTTGTGGTTGAACATGAGCAAAGATCTTGTCGTTGGCAACGAGCAAAGATCAGGCACGTTTTGGAAGAGAATTGCTGCCTACTTTGCGGCAAGTCCTCATGTTCCTGGCCGCGAGGTGAGAGAGTCAGGCCACTGCAAGCAGCGTTGGCACAAGATCAATGATCTTGTGTGCAAGTTCTGTGGAGCCTACGAGGCTGCTAGTAGAGAAAAAAGCAGCGGGCAAAATGAGAATGATGTTCTCAGGCAAGCTCATCAAATTTTCTTCAACAATCAGAATAAGAAATTCACTTTGGAACACACATGGAGGGAGTTGCGCAACGACCAGAAGTGGTGCGACCTTGCTAAAAACGATGGGAGCTCGAGGAAGAGGAAGGCTGAGGACGGTCCAGATTCATCTACATCTGAAGCAACTGCGAGCAAGCGTCCCCCCGGTGTCAAGGCCCCTTAAATGATATCAATGTTCTTGATCGCTCACCTGTTTTTGATGACATAATAAATGGTCAAGCTCCGAAAGTGAATTTCTCGGTGAATGGAAATTCTTATTCAATGGCTTACTATCTCACCGATGGTATTTATCCGAAATGGGCAACTTTTATCCAATCTATTTCATTACCACAAGGTCCGAAAGCGGCTTTATTTGCTCAATGTCAAGAAGCTGTCAGAAAAGATGTCGAGCGTGCTTTCGGAGTCTTGCAAGCTCGATTTGCCATTGTTAAAAATCCAGCACTTTGTTGGGATAAAGTGGGGTGTCTTGTTTGTATTGAGGTCACGGGGTGTCTTGTTTGTATTGAGGTCACGGGGTGTCTTGTTTGTATTGAGGTCACGGGGTGTCTTGTTTGTATTGAGGTCACGGGGTGTCTTGTTTGTATTGAGGTCACGGGGTGTCTTGTTTGTATTGAGGTCACGGGGTGTCTTGTTTGTATTGAGGTCACGGGGTGTCTTGTTTGTATTGAGGTCACGGGGTGTCTTGTTTGTATTGAGGTCACGGGGTGTCTTGTTTGTATTGAGGTCACGGGGTGTCTTGTTTGTATTGAGGTCACGGGGTGTCTTGTTTGTATTGAGGTCACGGGGTGTCTTGTTTGTATTGAGGTCATGGGATCTCCTGTTTGTTTAGAACTTTTAACTTATAAAATGTTTGTGCTGAGAGCGTAAAGAAATCACCATTCTCTCTTACCATTCTCTATCTCTATAGTCTCATGTTCTTCTCTTCATTCTCTTTGTAAAATAAAAACTGATCATACTCACAATTCTCTACGTTCACATTCTCTCGGTTCTCTTTGTTCTCTCTTCCTTCTCTTTTTCATCTCACGTTCACACACTCACCATTCTTAAATTTTCTAAATCAAGTCTTTCATGGCTTCGTCTTCAAATCACATCTCGGATGAGTCATTTGATTTGGATGAGTCATTTGATGAAATGTTCGATAAATATTTCGATCAGACTTTCGAACAAACATTTGAGAATTTGTGCAATGTTTATGGTGATCAACAAGATCAAAGGAAGAAAAAGAAAAAGAGAGTTTTTATGGAAAGAAACCGTGAAGAAGACCATCTCCGGTTATGGAATGATTATTTCAGTGACACTCCAACATATCCAGCAAATCTATTCCGACGTCGATTTAGAATGAACAAGCCTCTGTTCATGTATATTGTTGATCGCCTCTCCAACGAAGTCCAATTCTTTCGTCAGAAGAAGGACGTTACCGGAAGGCAAGGCCTCTCCCCGCTTCAAAAGTGTACAGCAGCTATTCGTGTGTTGGCATATGGTTCTGCGCTTGATGCGATTTCGTCAAAAGCAAGATGTTACCGGAAGACTTGTTCTATCTGCACTTCAAAAGTGTACAACAGCTATTCGTGTGTTGGCATATGGTTCTGCGCTTGATGCGGTCGACGAATACCTC
>NC_027751.1:2028471-2059048 GCF_000695525.1 Brassica oleracea var. oleracea
CCATCGTCTACTTGATATTGGAGATCAACGCGGATTTCCCGGGATGATAGGAAGCATTGATTGTATGCATTGGGAGTGGAAGAATTATCCCACCGCTTGGAAATGGCAATATTCTCGTGGTTCGGGTAAACCTACAATCGTTTTAGAGACGGTTGCTTCATATGATCTCTGGATATGACATGCTTTTTTCGGACCTAAATGATATCAATGTTCTTGATCGCTCACCTGTTTTTGATGACATAATCAATGGTCAAGCTCCGCATGTGAATTTCTCGGTGAACGGAAATCCTTATTCGTTGGCTTACTATCTCACCGATGGTATTTATCCGAAATGGGCAACTTTTATCCAATCTATTCAATTACTACAAGGTCCGAAAGCGGCTTTATTTGCTCAATGTCAAGAAGCTGTCAGAAAAGATGTCGAGCGTGCTTTCGGAGTCTTGCAAGCTCGATTTGCCATTGTTAAAAATCCAGCACTTTGTTGGGATAAAGTCAAGATCGGGAAGATTATGAGAGCATGTATCATACTCCATAATATGATAGTCGAAAATGAACGAGATCAACACACTCAATTTGATCTTTCCAGTTTTCAACAAGGAGAAGACAGCGGAAGTTCACATGTCGATCTCACATATTCAACAGATATCCCTACAAATATCGCCAATCAGATGGGTGTTCGAACAAGAATTTGTGATAAACAAGCGCATCAACAATGGAAACGTGATTTGGTTGAACATATTTGGAGAAAATTTGAACGTGATCAAGACAACAACTAAGTTTCGATGGCTTATGTTTGACTTTGTTTTATTTAATAAATAAACTTTATCCTTAAAAAAAAATTGTTTAAATTTTAGTTTAATATTTTTTTAATTGTTAAGAACTTTAATTAAGAAACTACCAATAAACCCCTATAATTAAGTGTATCTTAATTATATCTCTTAGCTTAATGTTAATCATTAAAAAATCATTAGGGCCCACTTAAAAAACACTTGAGAGTTTTGCCTATAAACATGCTCTTACATCCGAACAATTGATTTATTATTTCTTGTATTACCTTATCAATGTAGCCAGGCTAGACCAAAAAAGGAGGGCTTTAAACCAGTGAGTTACATTCCAATGACAACATCTTGTTGACAGAAAAATATAATGACAACATCTTACAACAAGAAGGAAAGAGAGGAAGAGAGCCAGAACAACAACAAAAACAAAACCAAGAGAATTGGTTAACTGGTAATTCAGGAAGAAGACTCAGGACCGGCCGGTTTGGAGTTAAGGAGAGGCTGAAGTGCCTTGACAACAATGGTCATGTTAGGCCGGAAATCCGCCTCATACTGAACACACAAGGCCGCCACGGCAGCCAACTGTTCGACCACCCACAAAGAAAAAAAAGTCAGCATTACAAAACTAATAAACCACAAGATCCTTCCTCATTACTCATTAGCTTAGACTTTTAGGTAGCTATGATTCAGTATGAGTAAAAAAACAAAAAAAAAATCTTATCTAAATATACCATCCCCATTCAAAAAACTTACATCATGAATAAAAACAGATAATTTACGTACTTCCATCTAAATTTAAGTTGAAAGTTCAAGAAACTCGATACAAAAGATTTAGCTACTAAAGAAGCCTGAACATCATTTTGAAACTATCTACATGCAAATAGTGAAATAGGTTTCTATGCATCTTTCAAATTAACATCTAGGTGCGTTAATAACTATTTAACGGTTAGTAAGAGCCAAAATACCAAAAATAACGGACCTTCGCTACTGCTTTGGGAGGGAAGTCATTGTTAAGCTTAGGATCTATGCATTGTTTGACTTTGTCTTCACTTAGTCTCGGAGTTGCCTGCAAAAACAAGACAAAAGTAAAAGGATTTATAACTTCTATAATAGCATAATAAGGGCATTAATCATTTCGAACATACATATTTATATTAATTAATATGTGCACGTACCCAAGTAACAAGACTTTGTTGGCCTTTAGGCATGGTATGATCTACAGGTTTTCTTCCTGTTAAGAGCTCCAATAGCACAACACCAAAACTATACACATCACTCTTCTGCGTTATCTGTCCCGTCATAGCATACCTAACACAAGATTACCCTTGTAAATTATCAAGAACAAATACATAATCTTTACTAGAACAATATGAGATGATAAAAAGAGATGAACTAATTAATTGGTTTATGGTACAGTACTCGGGAGCGTGATAGCCAAACGTTCCCAATACACGAGTAGAATGAAGCCTCGCGGCAGTATCTGAAGATGCGTTGGTCAAGTTGAAATCAGCCATTTTGGCCACAAAGTCATCAAACAACAAGACATTGCTCGACCTTACGTCCCTGTGGACTATTGGTGGCTGGACCTTCTCATGAAGGAACTCAAGCCCTTTGGCTGCTCCATATGCGATCTTGACCCTTTGGTTCCAGTTCAGCACCGGTCCTGGCTCAGCTCCTTGCACGCCCTTTCTCCCTAAAGACCAATCCAATATCACATATAGTCCATAACAAAACATGCGTAGTGAGAGTTAAATTCACGTACCATGTAACACATCGTGTAAGGAACCTTTAGTTGCGAACTCGTAGACAAGAATGCGGTAGTTTGCTTCCAAGCAGTACCCCATCAGTTCCACAAAATGTTCATTTTTAAGCCGTGACACCACCGATAACTTGCCATTTTAATAGAGAAATTACTTAAAACAATTATTAGATTAATCATTGGTTAAATTAATTACGCTGAAGGGTTGTAATATTTTTATGTGTGTACCTGTGAGGTGAAATCGGAGTCAGGTTCTTCAGAAGAGCTAGCATCAAGCTTCTTAATAGCAACATCGCCTCCATTATACTTAGCTTGGAAGACACGTCCATAAGAGCCTTCACCGATCAGTGCCTTGTTTCCGAAGTTACCTGATATTTTGTTCAGCTCATCCAATGGAATAGAAGGGATCTCTATAGGTAAAACCTTTGCAGGACCTCCTGATCTAGGTGCGTTTGTATTCCTCGGCTCTCCTCTGTTCCCACCGCCTAAACGCATGCAAAACGCAAACGCTTAATCACAACAAAGCAAGGGATAAGGGTTAGGCGCGAGGAGAAGTTAGGGATTGTTACCGCCAAAATTGTTATTTCCGGCCTTGTTAGGAGGCGCTGATGAATACTGGTTTGCTGGCGGACCGGCGGGTTCCTCATCCGCACCTCCGCAACAGAACATATCTTCAGATCTTTTTGTCTTATTCTTGTGTGTTTTTGGATTCTCTTTATGCCAATCTCTATTTTATCTGTTCATGACATCTTTATTTAATATGTTTCAATGTTTATGAATCTATTTTTGTTTATTGTATGGGGAAAAATAACAATTTTGAAACATGACTTTGCAAAATATTTTTTCAGATCATATCACGAATGAGGGTAAAAAAAATCAGGAAATGAATTGTTAATTACCTCTATTCTTCCATCGAATCAACACCACAAGAATGATGATGATGAATACTTTAGATTACCAACAAGAGGATCTGTTTCTGAGAAGTTTGAATAAAATCCACGTCCAGTTTCTGGAAAAAAGATCAACGATCTTGGAATGTTTTGGAAGTTTGACAAAGAGAAAAAGAAATGAATTCTTGCAAGTCTCTTTGTTTCTCTCTTGCGCGATAAAATCGGGAGAAGAAAAAAGAAACACATTCGCATATTACATTTTTAAAAGATAAATTTAAGTACTCAACGTAGGAAATGTGAAGTGTTTGCCTTCACGTCTGGCACGTCCTCTCTGGACCATACTACTAGTAATTTATCTTTGCAATCATTAGAAAATCTCTACATTATATTACGCATCATTTGATTGAGAATTCATAATAGGTACCTAAAAGAATCATCTTGACACAGTTGAACAATCTGTAAAATATAGTAATATAGCATCCAGATGATATACTCGGATCAAGGGTTAAATTTCCTGATACAAAATCATCTTTCAGCGACTCGCTATGATGATGACCCCATGCACGTGTATATATGTATATGCTTTGAATCATGCTGCATGAAAAGAAAAATCCAAGAACAGAACCACAAGAACCTCCTTTTTTGCTTCTTCTCCAACCAAAATTTAAATACTGCTTACAAAGGTTAAAATGAAACATAAAAATGGTCGTCGCCTGAGAGATTCGAACTCTCGCGGGGAAACCCCATGTACTTAGCAGGCACACGCCTTAACCACTCGGCCAAAGCGACTTGTTGCTTGGACTGAAATTTATTGCTTATATAGTGATTGGGGAAGTCGACCAAGTTGATGTTATATTCATCAGATGAGAGAAATGTACATTGGACTAGCATAAATTGGAATATATACATATTTTCTATAACCATTTGAATACATTATTAATCTTTTGATACAAAATGAACAGACTGGCCTATGATAATGCCAACTACAGAGTTTGATTCACCATATCGAAAAAAAAAAGTTGCACTAACACAATCTGAACATATATACGTTATAAGCGGTTGACTATATTATTAAATTTTTTTGACTCAATAACCATCCCTAAGCATAAACCAAAAATTCAAAAATCCAAAATCCAAAAAATAAAACTAAACTAAACCAAAACAATTAAACTGCATGAAAGTCATAAACCACTCTAAGCCAATCTCCTCCTCCTCAGTGGACGAGAATCTGCACTGTCTACATCAGAGACCCTTGAACCGTTGTTCTCATGTGGCCTTCTCACAGATGAAGAAGTCGAAACAGTCACCATAGAATCAATCTCAGCTGCAGTATCAACTTGACTCTCTGAGTTCATCACCCCAATTATGCTTGAGAACGAATCTCTATCTTCCCCACCAACACTAGGAACGTTGTTGAGTTGCTCATCAAACGTATGCCTCATCAAATAAGCATCCTCTAATCTCTCAGCGGCGGTCAACACAGGAGAAAACGGCACCATCAATCTTGCTGCCTGCATCAACTGCCTCTGGATGATGGCTGCCCCCATCTGTCTAAAATCATCTAACGGTGCCGCCACCAGTGGTGCACTAGACTGATTCTGCTCTGCTCTAACTCCTCTTGAAGTCATAACCCGGCTAAGAAATTGTCTAGCTGGTGTTTCTCCTGTCCTAGGTTCCCTTTGTAGCTGCTGCCCATCTTGTAAATGTCTAATCCCTTCCGTCCTTACATAGCCTGACCTCTCAAGAGTAGTCCTCAGACTCTCCACACGCCTCGCTTGAGGTCTCGAAGGAATCTTCTTGTTCTTGTCTGAAACCCCCTCTCCAGAGACTCTTTTGTTTTTCTCCCCACGGCCATAGATTGGAGTCAAGGTTTTCACCGATACTTCCCCTTTGCAAACAGGACACTCCTTTGCTTCCGAGACCTGTAGCCACCGGTAAAGACAAGACCAGCAGAAGAGATGGCCACAGTTGGTAACAACCGGTTCCTTGGACAAGTCCAAACACACATAGCAATCGAAAAAGCTCCCTTCGCTTCCAACGCTCTTCTCAACAACTCTCTTCTCCTCTTTCACGCTGTCTTCCTCAATCACTTTGTTCCCGTTCTCGCACTTTTTAGACTCCTCCTCGCCAGCTGGTAAGGCGGAGGGGATGATTAGCTGACTCAGCTCTATCAGTGGGCTATGCGTCTCCCCAGGAGGAACATGACGAACATCTACCTGTCTTAAACTCGACCAAAACCTTCTCAGAGGTTCAGATTCTCCATTCAACGGTCCATTAGCCCAGGCAGAAGCATTCGTTACCTCAGGGCCAGGACCCAGATTCAAATCAAGGTTCACTGTGTTTGAAATCTCCTCACCCATCAATTAAACACACAAAAATTAAAACTCCTTTGGATCTTTTGTTTTATTCACTGCATGAAATAAAACCATAATGTTATAAGATTCACATGACATAGAACACAACAGAGAGACAGCACAAACAACGAAGATGGTTGTCTCATGTCTTGTCCGAATCAAACAAAAGCAATTATTCCATTACCGAACACAATCATGAATCTCTTTCCCCAATTCGCAAAAAAAAAACCCTAAATTGAGATTTAACATTGTAAAAACCCTAAAGCTCTCGACTTTAAGACAGTTAACCATCAGGACAGTAAACCCACCGTACAAAGAACCGAACTTGAGACAGATTGTGTTAAAAAGTAGAATTACGGAAACCTCAAAAAGTGAATTGAGCCAAATTGGGTGACGATGATCGTCACTGAGCTTCGAACCTTCTCGCCTTCTCGGATTCGTCAATGGAATCTTCGCTTTCGTTCGGTACGATCAAATCCTGTGTCAATTATTAAAAATAAAAGTCGGAGAAGACTCTGTATTTAAAATCAGACAAGGAGAGAGAGAGAGAGAGTGTTATCGGACGGTCTGGATTAGTTGCAATCTCTTTGACCAGATTACATGTACAATTTTGGCTATTTTATATTACACTTTTATTTTTCTTACCAAAAATTTAGTAATGAAGAATCACACAACTATTCAAAAAATTTGGTTAAATATAATTAATTATTTTGAAAAGATATGAATCATGATTAATTAATACAGTAGAGATAATGCATTTCCATAATCTGAAATCAACCTTATCAAATAACTAATTAACCAGAAATAAACATATGGAATAGTTATTGTGTTTTTAGGTAGATAAAGAACTAAAACTGGCTTAATGATAAATAAAATCTGATAATTTCCTTTTAAAAAGTTTTAAAAGGATTGCATTAACTGACTTATAATAGTAGAATGATTAGTCTTTGTCCAAAAAAAAATATAATAGTAGAATGAATAGTATCATAGTTATCAGTGTGAATGATAACTTCTTTCTTTTTTTTTATAAAAAGTTCTTGCGAGTTATAGCGTATAAGATTATAATTTCTATCTATATAAGTTTGATAAAACAAATTTTGATAGTTGAGATAGTAAAATAAATTTTCTGAAGTGTTTTCTCATAACTGTTTCATCTAATTTACATGAGATTTCTATTAACTTAATTAACTATATAATTAAATGTTTTCTTTACTAATATTATTTTTCAAAATGTCAGTGTGTTTTTAATTCATTATTATGAAGGAGGTAAAAAATAATATTTGGAGTATGCATATAGATAACTAAACTCTACTCATATAAGATCAAGAACATCATCTCTCAGCAATCAACATAATGAATGTAATGGAGACAAGAAATGACTGAACGCTACTGTCTCATTTACAATCCTCCCAATCCATCATAGGAGCAACTCATCTCCAACCACAGATCACCAACTCTGCGAAATCACTAAAGGCTAACACCACATTTGCATTGACGTAGGAAAAGCTCGCACGAGGTCACGTAAAACAAACTCAAGCGGCACCTAAGTATAGTGTGTCGAAAGATACATAAACATTGATAAATATATACTTTATCATCAGACATATATAGCAGATGGGTCGGTTCAAAGCCTTCAATATCACAAGTAGAAAACACGCTTCGTCTTTCATCAGAAAAGTCAGACAAGAAACGAATCAATGTCTCGTTCAGCTAGACCACATATGGTAATGTGTGTAAATTGCATTAAAAAGAAAGAAACATACTCTCAGCTCTAAACTGTTCGTTCTTTCACACGTAATAAACTATCATAAATATAGAAATTTTAAGTGGCAAAATAAAAACACATATAATTTCATACTTTCGAGATATTCACAATTGGAAAAAGTACCTGAAAGAACGAGGTGCACGTTAAGACGCCCGCTCGTGTTGTTTCTATCCTACACCTGCACAATAACAAAGGAAAAATTAAAGGAGCTGTTTTGTCGATTTTTGTCTTAATGTGACATGCCAGCCGCCCATTCCCACCTATTTCAACGAGGGATGCAAGTGCTGGTGCAACATTATCGTTCCCCCCTTTTCTTATCATTGTTTATTTTTGTCATAATAAATAAAATATAATACGATCTCTATCAATTGATAAACAAATGTGAACAGTTTCACATGACAAACATAATATACTTAGTTTAAATATGGGATGTGTACTATTTGGATCATGAATATACTATGAATTGATTAGTTGTATCGTCCGAGTTAACTCGAATACACTGTCTCTCCAGTACTTGCAAGAGTTGAATGGGGAAAATAGAGAAGCAACAACAAAAACAAAGTGATAACAAACGGGAAAAAAAAACGTTACGAAGGAGAAAGAGATGTAAAAAAGGACCCACCCATGAAAGCTTAAGGATAAAACTTAGAGAAATTGCACCATGTACACAAAACTTTCTTGTTAATTAGGTGAATACTCTAAATCCCACATGATGGTACCTTAATTACTAGACACAAAAGTTTACTGTTATAGAAAAATTGTTAATATCCATGTCTTTTTATATTATGAGCAAATTGACTCCTAAAACTTATCTCCCTACCCACTCAATAAAAGGCATACATCAAATTTAATATCATATTAGTTTAGATATAAATAAAAATTAATTTTACTATCATATCAGTTTTTAATATATTAATTCATTGGATTTATATATCACATTATACATGTGTAACTACAGTCAAGTCAATAACAACCAATTTTCCAATCTTTTCGTAGGAGATACATTTACATGATTATTTATGTAAATTATTTCATAATCATGTTATCTAGTTACAAATTTGGAAAATTTAATCCTAGTAGTTGACCCGGCTAATAACACCAAATCAGTAATAATCAGACCATTATTACCACTGACCATTTTCTTACCGGTTATGTATTTTGTAATAGATAAATACTTTAATGCAAGTATATAAAATAGTACAAAACTTAGGTTCACCGGAACTTTTAAATTCACCTCCTAAAATTAACCTTTAAATTTATCACACCCTTTAGGATCAATCAAAGTGACACATAGATTATTAATTAAAAAACATTAAATTAAATAAAAAATAGCTACAAAAAATAAAAACGCTAATTTTAACGACGCTAATGCTTACAGCTAAACCCTAAATCTTAAATTCTAAACCCTATACCCTAAATTCTAAACCCAAATCGAAACTCCTAAACTCAAACCGTATAACCTAAACCCTAATCCTAGACCCTAAACCCAAATTATATACTATAAACCCAAAAACTAGACTATAAACCTAAACTCTATATCCTAAACCCAAGTCCTAGACCCTAAACCTAAACCGTAAACTTTAAACCCAAACCGTAAACTTTAAACCCAAAACCTTAACCATAAGTCCAAACGGTAAATCCTAAACCCAAACCGTAAATCATAAACCCGAAACCTATACCCTAAACCCAAATCCTAAACCTAAAACTCAAACGGTAAACCTTAAACCCAAACCCCAAACTTAGATGCTATAGGGTTTGAGTTTACGGTTTTGGTTTACGGTCTAAGACTTGGGTTTAGGGTATAGGGTTTAGGTTTATAGTCTATTTTTTTGGGTTTAAGGTATATAATTTCAGTTTAGGGTCTAGGATTAGGGTTTATGGTATAGGGTTTGGGTTTAGGGATTTGGATTTGGGTTTAGAATTTAGGGTATAGGGTTTAGAATTTAAGATTTAGGGTTAGGGTTTCGCTGGAAGCGTTAGCGTCGTTAAAATTAACGTTTTTATTTTTTGTAGTTATTTTTTATTTAATTTAATATTTTTTAATTAATAATCTATGTGTTATTTTGATTGGTCCTAAATGGTGGGGTAAATTAAAAGTTCATATTTTGGAGTGAACCGTTCTATAAAATATATAAAATGGTTTATAATCTCAGTCATTCCAAGGTGGACTCTTCTTTTCTCAGTTACTACTAACTTACTTTTTGGGTGCAACAACAATATAAAAGTGTGTGGGGGAGAGAGAGAAGAACCATTATTACCAAGAAAACACAACACCACAAATCCTTTTTCTTCTATTTATTTTTCCAAGTCTGTGTTAACCCAAAAAAAAAAGATTACACTACAGTTCTTCTTTGGTGCAAACAAAAAGACCTGAAGAGAGAAAAATAAAGTAACGAATCTCTTGTATCTCCTCTCCGGATGAGGATCCGTAAACGACAAGTGCCTCTTCCTCTTTCGTCTCTGTTACCTGTTCCTCTCTCAGATCTCTACTCTAACCGGTCACCGACGACCACCGCTAGTTACTTCTGCGGCCAAGACAGAGACGGGGTTCTTGCTTCTCTTCTTCAGCTTTCGCAACCACCCGCGCCGGTTTCAGATGGTCAGCAAAGAGATGTGATTGACAAGAAGCAGGAGAAAGCTTTGGTGAGTTCTTGTCTATACGTTGACATTAAATTAGAAACTCCTAATTAATGTTATTTATAATCCACAGTTCGACACTTGGGTGCAGTTTGTGTTATATTAAGACCGTACTTTGTTTTTGTGTGTGTGTGTGGAAATAATAATTGATTTAGTTTACACTGGAGTTTCTTCATTTGCAGATTTTCTTATTAGAAGCAAATAATGTTTAAGGCCAGTTTTCAAAAAAAAAAAAAACAAATAATGTTCAACTGCTCATCTTCATTTTTTTCTTCATTTTTTTTCTAAAAGGATGACGATGGTATAAAGAGTAGTGCTGATGCATCCGGCAGGTAAGTAAATTCGATCATTAGCTATGAATCTTTATGAATCCTTACAGTTCCTTCTCATCTCTATTACGTGGGTGTAATTACTAATTAGATAATACATAGTTTTTAACTTTGTTAGAACCAGAAAGCTTTTGTTATATGTGAATATGTTTTGAAGATGAGCAATCGAGGTTGGATCTAATTAATCCCCCAAATTTGTAAATTCATCTTAGTTTCTTTTGGTTTTATATTATCATCATTCTTCTCGCACACCTAAAACATTTGGAAATACAAGAGTAGTAGTTAGCGATGATGACTATACTCAATAATACTCTAAACATGCACACCTCGTGACGGTGCACGTTAGCATGTGATGCTTTTATGGTCCCCATATCGACCCTATTTATCTTGTGTACTGCTCTCTGTTATTATCATTTTTTTCTTGCACTCATATATAAATCGCTTTCATCTCTTTATATTAAGTTTTTTTATTCCTTCTTGCTTCAAACCTTCGCAGCAAGAACGTTAACCCCACAGGAGAATCTGACTCTTCAACACAAGGTACACGTAAGGCTTGATCGTTTTGGTGAAAATAAAACATGTTTTTAAGTTGCATCATTAACCATCTGTATGCAATACATAATAGTTGTCGAGAAGAATGAAAATGTTGTTACTTTGAGGAAGAGAAGAAGAGGCTTTATAAGCTTCGAGGAACAAGAAGAGGATGATGAGGAAGAAGCTAGTGGAGGCGGTGGTGGTAGCAAAGGGAAGAAGAAGAAAGCCAAGAAGAACGGTACGTTAGAGGAAGGATCAAGGTGCAGCCGCGTTAACGGTAGAGGATGGAGATGTTTTCAGCAAACTCTTTATGGGTATTCTCTTTGTGAGCATCATCTTGGTAAAGGAAGGGTAAGGAGCATGAACAAGAGTGCTGGTGGTCGTGGCGGCCGAGATAAGAAAAAGGCAGTGGTGGTGGAACTGAAGAGCAAGAGAGTGAAGCTTGGGATGGTGAAGGCTCGTTCAATAAGTAGTTTGCTTGGACAAACCAGCACAAGTAGTGGTACTGCTGAGAGTGAGATAAGTACACCTGCTGATCAGTTTACTGCTTCTGACAAGTAAGGCTTTCGATCAGCATTTTACAGTTCTATGTATATTTTTTTATGTACATGATGATAATGGACATATCTCTATTTTTTGGGTGTGTGCACATTGTGTGTCTAGATTGATCGAGGACATGATGGTTCCATGCACTCTTTTTGGGTTTTTTTTTTCTAAAAGATTTATGACAATAAATAGAACTATAAGTTCAAATAGACTGTCAGTTACAAAAAAAAAAAAAAAAGGTTCAGATATACTGTTGCTAAAAAAAAGGTTCAAATAGACTATTGACTATTGAGAAATTAGCTAAGATATAGAAAAATAAATTAAAGCCGAGTATTTCTTTGATTCCTTACTGTATGATTTGATTATTAACAAGACGTTCTGGTGGGAATAAATTGAGAGCTAATTTAACAGAATTATACGTCTTGTAATTTTATATTTTGAAAATATACAATAATGCGGCTAGAAAGTGGGTATAACTTTAAGTTGGTGTATTGTGATTGTTGTCAATGTTTATGATGCATGGTGACGGTGGGGATAATGTAGTTTAATTAGGTAGAGCTTTGGTAAATTATTAAAAAAAAACCTTTAGACTAATTAGCTGAAATCACTAAAATTATTAATTAGATATGAAAGCGTTTTTGACAACACAACATATTGAACTTCAGAAGCTTCAGCTTCAGCTAGATATGAGTTCTGCTCTCGCAAGGCAGTTTGTTTGATTCGATGCATTTACAACTGCACACAACTTGAAATTGTCTTTGTTCTTAGTGTTCTGAACAAACATTCCCATCTTTTGGTTTCTAACACGTTATAGTAATAGCGACATGATGACTAGTTACACAAAAATTGATCAAAATGTTTTGCATTCACATCTGAAGTTTTCCTTTTACAATTGGGGTAACAACTGAAACAAAAAAAATAGAAAACACTTTGTTCAGCCATAACATTTGAACATCTGAAAGTGAAAAGACACAGACATGGAAGAATGAATCAAAAATCCAGAAGCTGCTCCTTCCTGCAAGAAGCTCTCACATTAAGTACAAAGTTTTATTACACCGAGTACATACATATATTTAGAGAGGAAAGGATTGCAAAAACCTCTATTCACGGCTGCAAATGGTAATCAAGACTAAACGCTCGAATATCTGAAGGACTACTTCCAGGCCTGAGAAAACAACCAAATCACACAAAAACATAACTGAAACCTTTGATAGTATCTCTCAAAACAATCACTCCCACACGCACCTTTTATTTATAGTACCATAGTGAAACTTTACTTTCCCCTTCCTAAGATCTTCCAAATACTACAAAAAGGAAAAGAAAAAAGAAAAAACAAACATAAACACTGGAGACTAATGCAACGGTTTTGTATCCACATACTTACCAGATTTAAGGTAACATAAATAGACGAAAACGCCAATGAATCAAAGGGTATCTCGTCTAGTGCGAAGAGACGACACTCCAATGACTCAGGACCAGGCGCAAAATCAAGATTCTTCAGCTTCGCCAAGAATATAACATACGTCTGACTCCAAAAACCACATAAGTACTCCAGAACTAGTAAGGAAAAAGACAAGTAGGGAGTGTTACTTACTTGACCAATAAGAGGAATATCAAGCTGCGCAAAAGGCGAAACAACTTCAACAATAGCTCCAGCTTCTTCCCAAGTCTCCCTCATCGCTCCTTCCGCAGCAGACTCTCCAACTTCAAGATAACCAGCAGGAAGAGTCCACAGACCGTGTGAAGGTTGAATGTTGCGTTTGCAAAGCAAAACCTTTCCTTCGTGCTCAACAAGACAGCCTACAACCATCTTAGGATTCTGGTAAGTGATTTTGCCGCAGCGTGTGCAGATGGCTCGGAGCTTCTCTTCTCCGTCGGGTATCTCGTGCTTGGTGGGGCCTCCACACCATTGACAGAACTTTATCTTCCGAACATCGCCCTTGAGAGAGACAAAAACAGAGTAACTAAAAGAAGGAGAACAAAGAAGAAAAAAGATGTTTCAGAGAGATGGTTTAGAGAGAGACTCACAGAGACGAAAGTCGGAGACTTTGGAACTGGGTCGGACCCGGGAAGCGAGGAGGAAGACATTCGGGTCGGGTTGAAACAGAGTGTTTTCCGAGGAGAGGAGGAGGAGGAGGAGGAGAAAGTTGAGAGCTTTACGGTGGAGGAGTTGCGGGTCTTCGTCAATCTGGTTAACCCCGAAGAGCAACACAGGATCTGTACGGCTTTGAGCATTATACGACTGCGTTTTCACCGGAGTTTTTTTTTTTTAAGATTCCGGCGTTGGTGATTTGTTGAATGAAAAAAAAGCAGAGAGAATCCAAATGATTGAATTCACAATGTTAAGACTTGAGACAAGTGCAGAAAACCGGTTTAATTTAACTTACTTTCCGACCAAATTAACCGGTTAAGACAAATAAGCAGGAGTGAGAGATATCAATCGATACACATGACATGAGACATGACCGGTTCAAAGACATATGGAGGCAAGGGCTAGTTTGTGTTATTCGGTTCTCTTAGTTCGTTTCAACATAAGTCTTGCCGAAGTAATTCGAAAAAAACTCGGTTCATTTCGGTTTGGTATTCGATTAGTTTGGTTTTTGAAAATCCTACCGATATTCTTGATTTGATTATTTTTTTGTTTAATTTGTTAAAATTTTGGATAGATTCAATTAAATTTGGTTAATTCAATTTGAAATTTAGTTAGGCAGTTAATTCAATTTGGGTTTTGGCAATAGCTTGGATAGATTTCTTTTAGCAAACCGAATCAAAACCGAACTGTTTTAGAAAACCTACTGAATCGAACCAAATTTACCAAAATTTTGGTTCGGTTCAAAATCCCAAGCCTATGAATACTCATCATTAGTAGTAAATTCAGAAAGTTCAACAATAAAAAGACGGAACAAAGGTATTTGCTTGGATCCTGTAATAGTAAAACACTTTGGATATATTATGGGTATGAAAATATATAATCAAACACACTATCTAAACTCTTTCGTCTTCAGTTCACAGCTAGCTTTTCGCATAAAGATTCATAAGCCACACTGCAGAGCTTGAACTTTGCCTCAGCCGCCTCCTGTTTCAATACAAATCACAGATTCAAGAAACAAAAAATTAGGAGAATGGAGATTTAAAAATGTGGATGATCTTGTTTGGTTATACCTTGGTAGAGCCTTGATGACGATCTGGATGCCATTTTAATGCGCAAGTTCGAAATCTAATATATAATAAAAATGAGAGTATGAATGTATATGGTATGGTTAGCTTTCGTGTGTTGGATATGATGAAGTAAAGTACTCACGCGTTTTTGACGTCTTTGAGGTTTAATGGACCTGAAGGACTCAAACCAAGTGCTTGTCTATGAGAAGCTTGGTTTGGCTCAGAGTCAGAGTCGCTGGATTCTGCTGAAGTGTATCCATCTTCTTCTTCTTCATCTTCGTATATTCGATGTTTCGATTTCCAAGAACTCTTATTAGAGAACCTTGAGGAGTGGTCACGATGATGCCATCGAGGAGGTTCATCCTCTTCAAAAGTGAATGAAAAGGAGAAACCTCGAGGTCCACCAAAAGCAGTTCGGAATACATAGTCAATGTCAAAGTCGTCATCATCAACTCCGCAAAAATCGAAGTGCCCTACACAATGAAACAAAGTGTTTTTCATAAGAGTATGCACCGAATAAGTATCAAAAGCTTAATGCAGTACAATGTCACAAGTCGAAGATTTGAGTCTATATTGAGCAATGAATATCTATATCTATACAAGAAGCTCAAGGCCTTGCAGAGACCAAGTCTGAGTCAGGAGTAACTGAAAGAAAGCGAGGTTGAAGCCAACAAGCAACACATAGACAATTCATTGGACTGCCTTTACTTGGCATTCTCCACCATTAGAATCGATATCTAACAAATTAAACTTTAAAGATGGAAACTAGATCTAGTGAAGAAGAGAAGCAGTGAACAAGCTACATGCCTACAGTACTGTAGTCTAGTGAAGAAGAGAAGGGCTAAGACATTCTCACTTACTTGGACCCCAACTCTGGGAGCCGTGTTTGCCGTTCCATTTGCCTTTGGTTTCCTTGGCGTACTTTTTTTTGTACCACGACTTCTGCTTCCGCGAGGAGGGCTCATCATCATCATCATACCCATCATCATGCCAACTCTGGACTCAAAAATGTTAGGCTCGAGGAGGTTTACAATGAAAAATCCCACAGTGGCATAAACAAAAGCACCTTAAAAGAGCCATAAGAAACACTAAAACTGTTAGGAGTGAACCCAATCACCCCTTTGATACTTTTAAACACAAGTTGCTTTGATGCCAATTAAGGCCCCTCCTCAAAGCCAAGAGAGTTTGTGAAAAACAAACTAATAAAACAAAACACAAGTTACTTCGATTTTCTTCTCTTTATTCATTCTCTTCCCAACTCATGCTTAAATACAAAACTAGAACAAACTAACTAATACATCCACTACTACCAGTCTACACCCTTCCACTAAACAAGACATTAAATAAAGATAAATGTTTGAAACCATTATTTTGATCTAAGGCCACGTCATCTTCTTCTCTACATGATCAGATAAGATGAGACTATACCGGAAACATGTTTGCTGCGAAAGCATTGACATTACGCAATAACTCTTGCTTCTCCCTCATTCTTCTGTTCCTCTTCTTGTGAACATATGATCTCTGCATCAGATTAAATAAAAACCAGAAAATCATAAATCCACATGTTCAAACTCCCAAACACTAGTAAAAATGGTGTTAATTCAGACAAGTTAAACTCTCTAAAGTCCCAACATTGTGTCTGAACAATTAGAGAAACCCCCAGATTCTCAATCTATCTAACTCAAGCTAATAAGAGAAGCTAAGTACATGTTCAACCGATCCAGAGAAATGCCAAAAGCACGAAACTTTAGCTGACGGGTTAGCGAAAATCACATTCCCACCTGTTCAAACTCCCAAAGACTAGTTAAAATGGTCGGCAAGTAAACGTCTAAAAGTCCCAACATTGTGTCTGAACAATTAGAGAAAAACCCATCTAACAAAAGCTAAGAACATGTTCAATTGATCCAAAGAAATGCCAAAGCTCGAAGCTTTAGCTGATGGGTTAACGAAAAGAATCAAACTTTGCGGGAAGAGAGAGAGAGAGAGAGAGAGAGAGAGAGAGAGAGACTGACCGATTCCCAGGAAGTGCGGCGTTTGCGTTCCAAGACGGGGGTGGAATGAAAAAGCGCGGTTTTTAGGTGGGAAGCTAAGCTCTGTGGTCTTTGAATCGCAGCTCTAATGGCGGCGTTCATCTCTGTTAGATTCTGTTGGAGACAAAAAAAAAAAAAAAAAGATTGCGTCTTTTCGGCGAGGAAGAAGATAACCAAAAGCCGATGATGTGACTCGGGCGTGACTCGGTTGGTCGGACTCGCTCAATAGGGCATATTCTCGTGGCTGGTATTTACTATTTACCACCGGTAAAAATTAAAAAAAAAAAACATTAAGCGGAGGAAAAAAGTTTTATTTTCATTTTTTACTGTTAAGCCTCACGAATAAAAGTTACTGCACCCGTTAATTGAGTGAAACCACTTGGAAATTAGAATAGAGTCTATTCAATAGACGATTGGTTTTGTGTCTTTTGTGTTTTTTCCGACCACTGATTTATTTTACTTTTTTACATTTTCTTACCACTGAATGATAATGTGTCATTCTGATTTACTATTCTAGACCTTTTAGAATTAAAACTGCTCTTAAAACTGTTCGATCTTGGTATGCAATTTACATAACTCTAGTGTTAATTATCGAAGATATATACTTATATATTGGTTTGGTACAAATCATGATAGTTATTGTTAGTTTAAGTTAAGATTTTAAATAACTTTAGTGATAAATAAGATGATTAGATGTGAGTTATCATTCCCTTATTCATTAATCATGAAATCCAGTGTTCTCCTATTATATGTGTAAAATTATAAACTAGCAAAAAATCTGCGTAGCATAATGGTTTCAGTTACAAAAAAAATTATAAACTAGTAAATGTAACAAGATCTAAATCATAAGTTAAGAAATAATGTCACATTATACATGACGTCAGACACATAAGGAAGGATCTGTATGCAAGCATATTGTTTTGAGCGGTGGTACAACGATGTTCCCAGGGATTGCTGATAGGATGAAGAAAATATATCAGCGATTGTTCACAGGAAATGCTTCTGATAAAAGGTTGTTATAGCATACATATGGTCTATTAAATAAAACCATTGTTAGCTAATTTATTTTCAAGTAATTCATCTCTCTCATAAATATTATATAAAAAAAAATGTTAAGTGTCATTAAATTTGGATAATTAGATGTATGAAAAACTTCAACTTGTTTTCAAGTAATTCATCTCTATCAAAGTATTGATATTATTGAAATTTAAAAGTACAAACGAATAAAAATTGACCAAATAAAAAAAAGTACAAACGAATAATGTAAAATAAAACGTTAGAGATTCACGTTTATAAAGTTACAAACACATTAAAGAAAAAAACAAAACAAAGAGTTGCAGAAGCTGCTTCAAAGAACATCGTTGATTAGACGTCTGTGTCTGTTATAATGCTTCTCGATGAAAACTCTTGAAGCTCCTTCCATTGTTTTACGCCATGTCTGAAGGCAAAACGAGCATTAAAAAACGTTTTAAAATTTTGAAGAAAAGAAACAAGAAACTTGAGCTTTAATGTTAGTGTAGAGATTTGACTCTACCTTGCCGATAGTTCTGACGAGAGACTTGTTCTTGAGATGTGACTTTCCAGAAGCAATCTGGCGGAGAAACATAGACCGCCGTTTACTAGCTGCCGGAGCAAGCAAGAGCCGTTTCCTCTCCACCAAACCTGTAGCATTAGTGTTGCTTTCCACGTCAACACCGTTCTCTCGAGAGTTCCTAGTAGCTGATTTCCTCGGGCGCTTCGTTGACTTTGTTGGCTCGTCTAAGTCGTCAGGATCGGCGAACTTCCGGAGCAACTCGTCGGAGGACTTCCTGTTCACGTGCTGGATTTGTGTAGCTTCAGCGACAACAACAACAAGCTCCATCGAGAGAGAGAGAAGAAGAGAAAAAGAGAGAGAGGAGGGTTAAAGGGAAGAAGATGAGTATAGTTGTGGTTATAAAGCAAAGTGCTTTGAAGAAACGGACCGTTGGGGAATAATGGAGAATATAAATGTAATAAGCTTTTTAGTGTAATAGTGAAACGGTTTTGTAATAAATAAGTGTGAATATAGCCGTTGAGAGAATAAAGATGAAGAAGAGAGAGAGGAGGAGGAGCCATTTGCATGAAATTCTGTGTATTTATTATTATTATTTTTTTAAATATTATTATATTTTTTATTTACAGTCTTTCGTCGACGACAACATCTGGTCGGGGCCTTTTGTCCTTTTCATGCCAAACATAAGAACTCGTGTCCTAAATTCTAGTTAAAAGTTAAAAAGAGTTTTCTTTATAAGAAAATGCAAAAAAGCCACTTTCGTTCGTTAAGTTCAGCACAAATAATAACATCCAAATACTTGAAAAAGGGTGTTTAGTCTCTCGTTACTACATCTGGTTAGAACTTGGAGATTAAGATTGTAGACAAGTAGCAACAACTTCAGTGTTGTGAGATTTAACTTATAACCGAATGCTAAAGCTACGAGTATGACATTCCAGATTCCTTTAGGTTCATCTAACCGAGTGTATTAGGTGCAGTAGGAGCAAGATGTCTCCACCTCAGCGTCCTTTCCACAAAATCAAGTTTGCTTTCAGCCTCTGAGTACTTGTCAATGTTCTGACCAGAAGTCCCAAGAAATCTGCAATAAAAAGAGGGTTTTAGCTCAGACAACGAACTGAAGTTAAGAGATTTGTGTTCTTTTTGTATAGTAAAAACCATACCTGATATTATCAACATCAAAGGAGCGAGGATTTGTACATGATCTGAAACATGTTGTAAGGTGCTGATCCAGGGAAAAGACATCTGTTTAGAGGCTGAAACAAAATAAAGAAAGACACTTTATTCAACTTCCTGGTGATTCTCCACTGGTTTGTGTAGTAACTTGAGTGTTTTAGTTATGCTAATTACGAACCTGCTGAGGCAATGCGAAGTTAGCTGGATCATTCATCCCTGGCATGATATCTACTGAAACTCCTGCAGCCATCTAAACACAGTCCCACAAACAGAAACAAGAAGTTTGAATCTTCTTCATCTCAATAGAATTTGACAAAAAAAATTTAACTGACCTGGTTCAACATGACATCAAGCTCTTTGATGGGCTCTCATACAGTGTTGAAATTGACTGATTTTTCAAGGCCATGTTCTGAAGAAAAATCAACCAATAAAGATCACAACAGAGTCAGATAACTGATCTAACTACCTACGCATTAGACACCAAGCTGAACTCTCCCACATGAACTATCTATGCTGCAAGGCCTAGCTCCTGCTCAAACCAATATCTAACTAGTAACTACACATTAGACACCAAGCTGAACTCTCTCACTCTCGTCTTCAAGGATCAGAGTATCATCAAGGTGGATAAAGTTATGAGGTTTAAACAAGCGGAGTAACTGACCTCTGCATTGTATTGTTTTCAACAAGGCGCTCGCCTTTTTAAACACAGGAGCAAAGTATATCTGACTGTATTGCTGCCCTTATGTACATCTCCTTATGCATCTCGAACCTCTCATCCTGCTTCAATTGAATATAAAACACACACAAAAAAAAAAAACTCAGAACAGAGGAATGCATTTAAACCGGGAACCGATTCTCGGTTAAACCGGAAAATCAGGCTAACGGTTTAAACGCAACTCCTTACCTACTACAGTACTTCTCATATCCTGAGGTTAGCTCTGCATAAAAATCTCAATCTTTCCTTTGTTTTTATTGAGCTTCATGTCTTCCTCTTCAATGGCGTTGGTACAGAGTTCGATTCCCGGTTCGTCTGCGGTTCGATTGAGCTTCTCAAACTCAATGCCGCCACCGTCGAAGATGAGTCAAGTCGTTGTCCCTATGGTGAAAGGCTGGAGAAGGGATTCGTGTCGGAGAAGGGCGTTGTTAAGAGCAATGGTGGTGGAGGAAACAGTTCAAGGGTCTCCTTCAGTTTACGCCAGAGATATGGAGAGGCTCTCTGCTAAGGAATCTCTGCTTCTAGCCGTAACAAAACTTCTCACACCCTTTAATATATATTATTGTTTAGATCTTTAATATTACATCACACATCTCCAGAATCAAGTTTTAGCATAGTTGAGTTTTATTTTTATTACAGGAACAGCTTTGTGTGTGTGTTTTGACTAAGATCCATGTAATATATATACAGTTAAAAGATGCTGGAGGCTTTGAGGCTTTGGTTACAGGGAAAACAACGAGCATGCAAAGGATCGATGTCAACGAGAGGATAACGAGTTTAGAGCGGCTTAACCCTTCTCCTAGACCAACTACGTATGTGTTACCACTTTTTAACTTTTTGTCTTGTTACCAACTTTGCTTCAATGTTAGGGAAATGGTTGTTCTTTTTCTACAGGTCTCCTTGCTTCGAAGGTAAATGGAACTTCGAGTGGTTTGGCTCTGGAAGCCCTGGCTTACTAGCTGCTCGGGTTATATTCGAGTTCAGTACTTACTTACCTTAAGCTCACCATTCACCATGTTCCTTCAAACTTTTCTTTGATATATGTTTGTGTTGTTGTTTCAGGAGGTTTCCTTCAACGTTGGCTAACCTCTCAAGGATGAAGATAGTGATTAAAGATGCTAACGCAAAGGCCACTGCAAATATCAAACTACTAAACTCGGTAACCATACTCAAATGCTTTTAACATTTGTTTAAGTAAATCAAGTTTCTCACGGTCATCGACCTGGATCTGAGATTTTGGGGACTATAAACATTTCTTTATAAATTTTAATAAAAAAATTGGGAGTCTAAGGCCAATGTTTCACGCGGCTGTGTCCAGATCCGGCTCTGCTCACAGTAGCTATAAAAATTTTCAGATAGAAAGCAAGATCATTCTGTCATCGAAGTTGACTGTGGAGGGACCTCTGAGACTGAGAGAAGAATATGTGGAAGGTATGGTTGAGTCCCCAACGGTCATTGAAGAAGCAGTTCCTGAACAGCTTAAAGGCGTATTGGGTCAAGCCACCACAACGTTGCAGCAGCTTCCTGATCTTATCAAGGATGCTTTATCCAGTGGTCTAAGGATTCCCCTGAGTAAGAAAGAAAGCCACTTGTTCTTTATATATATACGTGAACCGGTTTTTTCTCTTGACTTGTGATGTGAAGCATCTAGCGTGTTTATCTGTTTCAGGTGGATCCTTTGAAAGATTCTTCATGATATCTTATTTGGATGAGGAGGTTCTTGTAAGTCCATTCTACATTTTTGTTTAAAGCTCATGATCGTATTAAACTAGCTACTTCGTTACACTAACCAAGTTTTTATGTGCTTTTTTTTTGTGTGTAGATAGTAAGAGATACTTCAGGAGTGCCTGAAGTTCTAACGAGGTTGGAGACACCGCCATCAAACGTTGTGGAAGCTCTTTGAATATGATATAGTTAGATGTTACTAGCCATTGTTCTTATGTTCCTTCTGTGTTCTTACAAGAACCAACAACTAAGTTGAGTCCGTTTAAAATGAATAACCTTTTTTTTTTTTGATAAAAAAATGAATAATTTTAAACATCTACTTTTGTTTAATTCTTTTAATCTTCCCAAGTTGCCAAGTTCTTAGAGATTCTCTGTTTTGATTAAACTTCTTAAACCCTTTCTGCAAGAGAGTGCACATGCTAATATTTTCTTAATTTGTATATATATATATATATATATATATAATGGGTACTTGATCAACATGTCATGTGTGGTTCTGGTTGCATCATCAGTAATGAATCATAAACACACACGTACTGTATAAACGTTTGTAATTGTGGTACTATTGTCTGCTCATACTTGTATTTTAATCATATTATATTGTTTTTTTTATCTTGAGCAAAACATGGCCCCATATGTACTTTATCTTACGTCAAGTATCAGTCAGTTGATCAGAGAAGCTGTACACGCTTGAAGAAACGTGTAAGGAGGTGATTAGTTAATGTACTACGAAGTAGCTATATTCTCTAGAGAACAGAGCTTTTTGCTGACAAAAAATTAAAACGATGCTCATGTCCCTTGAAAAAGAGTTTAATATATATTAATAAAAATGTAGAATGTGTTTAGAAATTTTAAAACAATACTAAAGATCATAGGCTTCAGTATATAGAGCATTTACCGAAAAATTTTATATTTTCGTAGGGGTTAACGCATAGATTTTGAGAAAATTCAAAAATATGAAATACTGTTTTAATGCGTAATTGCATCTTTCACTAACATATGATGAATGTCAAAGAGGTTTAGAACTTTTGTTGTCTACGTTTCTCTAGAAAATAACGATTTTATAGTGGTTAGTCCAACAATTTATAGAGTATTATGAAATTTTACTAAATTAATTGACAAGAAATTAAAACGATGTTCATGTACCGTAAAAGAGATTTAATATACATTAATACAAATGTAGAATGTGTTTAGAAATTTTAAAACAACACTAAAGATCATAGAGAGTATTACAAAGAGGTACCAAAATACATATTCCTAATAAGATGGTTTGCTATGAATCATACTCCCAATTATGCATCAACATCATACTCTAGCTTGTAAGCAAAAAGCTCATAATAGCTTTTTGTCAATTAATTTAGTAAAACTTCGTAATACTTCATAAATTGATGGACTAACTACTATAAAATCGCTAATTTCAAGAGAAACAGAGACAACAAAAGTTTCAAACCTCTTTGACATTCATCATATGTTAGTGAAGGATGCACCTATGCATTAAAACAGTATTCATATTTTTGAATTTTTCTCAAAATCTATGTGTTAAACTCCTACGAAAATATTGAGTTTTTCGGTAAATGTTCAATATACTGAAGCCTATGATCTTTAGTGTTATTTTAAAATTTCTAAACACATTCTACATTTGTATTAATGTATATTAAATCTCTTTTACGGTACATGAACATCGTTTTAATTTCTTGTCAATTAATTTAGTAAAATTTCATAATACTCTATAAATTGTTGGACTAACCACTATAAAATCGTTATTTTCCAAGACAAGAAAAGTTTCAAACCTCTTTGACATTCATCATATGTTAGTGAAAGATGCAAGTATACATTAAACTCTCTTTCATTGTATATATGCATCGTTTCAATTTTTTGTCAATTAATTTAGTAAAACTTCATAATACTCTCTAAATTGGTGGACTAACCACTATAAAATAGCTATTTTCTAGAGAAACCAAGACAAGAAAAGTTTCAAACCTCTTTGACATTCATCATATGTTAGTGAAAGATGCAAGTATACATTAAACTCTCTTTCATTGTATATATGCATCGTTTCAATTTTTTGTCAATTAATTTAGTAAAACTTCATAATATTCCCTAAATTGGTGGACTAACCTCTATAAAATCGCTATTTTCTAGAGAAAGGGAGACCACAAAAGTTTCAAACCTCTTTGACATTCATCATATGTTAGTGAAGGATGCAACTATGCATTAAAATAATATTTTCATATTTTATAAAATCGCTATTTTCTAGAGAAAGGGAGACAACAAAAATTCCAAACCTCTTTGACATTCTTCATATGTTAGTGAAGGATGCAACAATGCATTATAACAATATTTTCATATTTTGAATTTTTCTCTAACCCCTACGAAAATATTGAGTTTTTCGGTAAATGTTTTATATACTGAAGCCTATGATCTTTAGTGTTGTTTTAAAATTTATAAACACATTCTACATTTGTATTATTGTATATTAAACTCTCTTTCATAGTACATGAACATCGTTCTAATTTTTTGTCAATTAATTTAGTAAAACTTCATAATACTCCCTAAATTGGTGGACTAACCACTATAAAATTGCTATTGAGAAACGAAGACAACAAAAGTTCCAAAACTCTTTGATATTCATCATATGTTAGTGAAGGATGCAACTATGCCTTAAAACAGTATTTTCATATTTTTGAATTTTTCTCAAAATATATGTGTTAACCCCTACGAAAATATTGAGTTTCTCGGTAAATGTGTTATATAATAAAGTCTATGATCTTTAGTGTTGTTTTAAACACACTATAAATTTGTATTACTGTATAATAAACTCTCTTTAACTGTACATGGGCATCGTTTTAATTTTTTGTCATTTTATTTAGTAAAATTTCATAATACTCCAAAAATTGGTGGACTAACCACTATAAAATCGCTATTTTATAGAGAAACGAAGACAACAAAAGTTCCAAACCTCTTTGACATTCAACATATGTCAGTGAAAGTTGCAACTATGCATTAAAACAATATTTTCATATTTTTAAAATTTTCTCAAAATATATGTGTTAACTCCTACGAAAATATAGAGTTTTCCGGTAAATGTTCTATATACTGAAGCCTATGATCTTTGGTGTTGTTTTCAAATTTCTAAAACATTCTAAATTTGAATTAATGTATTTTAAACTCTATTTCAGGGTACATGAAAATCGTTATAATTTTTTGTCAATTAATTTAGTAAAACTTCATAATACTCCTTAAATTAGTGGACTAACCAATATAAAATCGCTATTTTCTAGAAAAATTGAGACAACAAAAGTTCCAAACCTCTTTGACATTCATCATATGTTAGTGAAGGATGCAAATATGCATTAAAATTTTTCATATTTTTGATTTTTCTCAAAATCTATGCGTAACAACCCCTACGAAAATATTTAGTTTTTCGGTAAATGTTCTATATACCGAAGCCTATGATATTTAGTGCTGTTTTAAAATTTCTAAACACATTATGCATTTGTATTAATGTATATTAAACTCTCTTTCATTGAACATGGGCATCGTTTCAAATTTTTGTCAATTAATTTAGTAAAACTTCATAATACTCTCTAAATTGGTGGAGTAAACTATAAAATCGCTATTTTCTGGAGAAACGGAGACAACAAAAGTTATAAACCTCTTTGACCTTTATCATATGTTAGTGAATGATGCAACTATGCATTAAAACAGTATTTTCATATTTTTAAATTTTTTTCAAAATCTATATGTTAAATGCTCTATATACTGAAGCCTATGATATTTAGTGTTGTTTTAAAATTTCTAAAAACATTCTACATTTTTATTAATGTATATTAAACTCTCTTTCATGGTACATGAGCATCGTTTTATTTTTTTGTCATTTAATTTAGTAAAATTCATAATACTCCCATAATTGGTGGACTAACTACTATAACATCGCTATTTTCAAGAGAAACGGAGAGGAGAAAAATTCCAAACCTCTTTGACGTTTATCATATGTTGGTGAAGGATGCAACTATGCATTAAAATAGTATTTTCATATTTTTGATTTTTTTTTCAAAATCTATTTGTTAACCCCTACGAAAACATTGAATTTTTCGGTAAATATTCTACACAATGAAGCCTATAATCTTTAGTGTTGTTTTAAAATATCAAAAACATTCTACATTTGTATTAATGTATATTAAACTCTCTTTCATTGTACAAGTGCATTGTTTTAATTTTTTTTCAATTAATTTATTAAAACTTTATAATACTCCCTAAATTGGTGGATTAACCACTACAAAATCGTTATTTTCTAGAGAAACGGTGACAATAAAAGTTCCAAACCTCTTTGACATTCATCATATGTTAGTGAATGATGCAACTATGCATTAAAATAGTATTTTAATATTTTTAAATTTTTCTCAAAATATATGTGTTAACCCCCTACGAAAATATTGAGTTTCTCGGTAAATGTTTTATATACTAAAGCCTATGATCTTTAGTGTTGTTTTAAAATTTCTAAACACATTATACATTTGTATTAATGTATAATAAACTCTCTTTTATTGTACATGGGCATCGTTTTAATTTTTTGTCATTGTATTTAGTAAAATTTCATAATATTCCCTAAATTGGTGGACTAACCACTATAAAATCGCTATTTTATAGAGAAACGAAGACAACAAAAGTTCTAAACCTCTTTGACTTTCAACATATGTTAGTGAAAGATGCAACTATGCATTAAAACAGTATTTTCTTATTTTTGTATTTTTCTCAAAATATATGTGTTAACCCCTACGAAAATATTTGAACATGGGAATAATTTAAATTTTTTGTCAATTAATTTAGGAAAACTTCATAATACTCCCTAAATTTGTGGACTAACCACTATAAAATCGCTATTTTCTAGAGAACCATAGACAACAAAAGTTCCAAACCTCTTTGACATTCATAATATGTTAGTGAAGGATACAATTATGCGTTACAACAGTATTTTCATATTTTTGAGTTTTTCTCAAAATCTATGCGTAACAACCCCTACGAAAATATTGAATTTTCAGTTAAATGCTCTATATACTGAAGCCTATGATATTTAGTGTTGTTTTAAAATTTCTAAACACATTATACATTTGTATTAATGTATATTAAACTCTCTTTCATGGTACATGAGCATCGTTTTATTTTTTTGTCATTTAATTTAGTAAGACTTCATAATACTCTCATAATTGGTGAACTAACCACTATAAAATCGCTATTTTCAAGAAAACGGAGAGGAGAAAAGTTTCAAACCTCTTTGACGTTTATCATATGTTGGTGAAGGATGCAACTATGCATTAAAACAGTATTTTCATATTTTTGGATTTTTCTCTACATCTAGGTGTTAACCCATACGAAAATATTGAGTTTTTCGGTAAATGTTTTATATACTGAAGCCTATGATCTTTAGTGTTGTTTTAAAATTTATAAACACATTCTACATTTGTATTATTGTATATTAAACTCTCTTTCATGGTACATGAACATCGTTCTAATTTTTTTCAATTAATTTAGTAAAACTTCATAATACTCCCTAAATTGGTGGACTATAACCGCTATAAAATCGTTATTTTCTAGAGAAACAGAGACAACAAAAGTTTCAAACCTCTTTGACATTCATCATATGTTAGTGAAGGATGAAACAATGCATTAAAACAGAATTTTAATATATTTGAATTTTTCTCAAAATATATGTGTTAACTCCTACGAAAATATTGAGTTTTCCGGTAATTGTTCTATATACTGAAGCCTATGATATTTAGTGTTGTTTTAAAATTTCTAAAAACATTCTACATTTTTATTAATGTATATTAAACTCTCTTTCATGGTACATGAGCATCGTTTTATTTTTTTGTCATTTAATTTAGTAAGCTCCCTAAACTGGTGGATTAACCACTATAAAATCGCTATTTTATAGAGAAACGAAGAGACATTCATCATATGTTAATGAAAGATGTAACTATGCATTAAAACAGTATTTTCATTTTTTTAAATTTTTTTAAATTTTTCTCAAAATATATGTGTTAACCCCTACGAAAATATTGAGTTTTCCGGTAAATGTTCTGTATACTGAAGCCTATAATCTTTAGTGTAGTTTTCAAATTTCTAAAACATTCTAAATTTGAATTAATGTATATTAAACTCTATTTCAGGGTACATGATAATCATTTTAATTTTTTGTCAATTTATTTAGTAAAACTTCATAATACTCCCTAAATTTGTGGACTAACCACTATAAAATCGCTATTTTTTAGAGAAATTGAGACAACAAAAGTTCCAAACCTCTTTGACATTCATCATATGTTAGTGAATGATGCAAATATGCATTAAAAATTTTCATATTTTTGAATTTTTCTCAATATCTACGTGTAACAACCCCTACGAAAATATTGAGTTTTTCGGTAAATGTTCTATATACTAAAGCCAATGATCTTTAGTGTTGTTTTAAAATTTCTAAACACATTCTACATTTGTATTAATGTATATTAAACTCTATTTCATTGAACATGGGCATAGTTTTAATTTTTTGTCAATTAATTTAGGAAAACTTCAAAATATTCCCTAAATTTGTGGACTAACCACTATAAAATCGCTATTTTCTAGAGAAACAGAGACAACAAAAGTTTCAAACCTCTTTGACATTCATCATATGTTAGTGAAAGATACAATTATGCGTTAAAACAGTATTTTCATATTTTTGAGTTTTTCTCAAAATCTATGCGTAACAACCCCTACGAAAATATTGAATTTTTAGTTAAATGCTCTATATACTGAAGCCTATGATATTAAGTGTTGTTTTAAAATTTCTAAAAACATTCTATATTTTTATTAATGTATATTAAACTCTCTTTCATGGTACATGAGCATCGTTTTATTTTTTTGTCATTTAATTTAGTAAGACTTCATAATACTCCCATAATTGGTGGACTAACCACTATAAAATTGCTATTTTCAAGAGAAACGGAGAGGAGAAAAGTTTCAAACCTCTTTGACGTTTATCATATGTTGGTGAAGGATGCAACTATGCATTAAAACAGTATTTTCATATTTTTGAATTTTTCTCTACATCTAGGTGTTAATCCCTACGAAAATATTGAGTTTTTCGGTAAATGTTTTATATACTGAAGCCTATGATCTTTAGTGTTGTTTTAAAATATCAAAAACATTCTACATTTGTATTAATGTATATTAAACTCTGTTTCATTGTACATGAACATCGTTCTAATTTTTTGTTAATTAATTTAGTAAAACTTCGTAATACTCCCTAAATTGGTGGAATAACCACTATAAAATTGTATTTTATAGAGAAACGAAGACAACAAAAGTTCCAAAACTCTTTGTCATTCATCATATGTTAGTGAAGGATGAAACAATGCATTAAAACAGTATTTTAATATTTTTGAATTTTTCTCAAAATATATGTGTTGTTTTAAAATTTATAAAAACATTATACATTTGTATTAATATATAATAAACTCTATTTCATTGTACGTGAGCATCTTTTTAATTTTTTGCCTTTTTATTTAGTAAAATTTCATAATACTCCCTAAATTGGTGGACTAACCACTATAAAATTGCTATTTTATAAAGAAACGAAGACAACAAAAGTTCCAAAACTCTTTGACATTCATCATATGTTAGTGAAGGATGAAACAATGCATTAAAGCAGTATTTTCATATTTTTGAATTTTTCTCAAAATATATGTGTTAACTCCTACGAAAATATTGAGTTTTCCGGTAAATGTTCTATATACTGAAGCCTATGATCTTTAGAGTTGTTTTCAAATTTCTAAAACATTCTAAATTTGAATTAATGTATGTTAAACTCTATTTCAAGGTACATGATAATCGTTTTAATTTTTTGTCCATTTATTTAGTAAAACTTCCTAATACTCCTTAAATTTGTGGACTAACCACTATAAAATCGCTATTTTCTAGAGAAATCGAGAAAACAAAAGTTCCAAACCTCTTTGACATTCATCATATGTTAGTGAATGATGCAAATATGCATTAAAAAATTTCATATTTTTGAATTTTTCTCAATATCTATGTGTAACAACCCCTACGAAAATATTTAGTTTTTCGGTAAATGTTCTATATACTGAAGCTTATGATCTTTACTGCTGTTTTAAAATTTTTAAACACATTCTACATTTGTATTAATGTATATTAAACTCTCTTTCATTGAACATGAGCATCGTTTCAATTTTTTGTCAATTAATTTAGTAAAACTTCATAATACTCCCTAAATTGGTGGACTAACCACTATAAAATTGCTATTTTATAAAGAAACGAAGACAACAAAAGTTCCAAAACTCTTTGACATTCATCATATGTTAGTGAAGGATGAAACAATGCATTAAAACAGTATTTTATTATTTTTGAATTTTTCTCAAAATATATTTGTTAACTCCCACGAAAATATTGAGTTTTCTGGTAATTGTTCTATATACTGAAGCCTATGATATTTATTGTTGTTTTAAAATTTCTAAAACATTCTAAATTTGAATTAATGTATGTTAAACTCTATTTCAAGGTACATGATAATCGTTTTAATTTTTTGTCCATTTATTTAGTAAAACTTCCTAATACTCCTTAAATTTGTGGACTAACCACTATAAAATCGCTATTTT
>NC_027751.1:2059140-2060933 GCF_000695525.1 Brassica oleracea var. oleracea
AAATTTTTCTCAAAATATATGTGTTAACTCCTACGAAAATAGAGTTTTCCGGTAATTGTTCTATATACTGAAGCCTATGATATTTAATGTTGTTTTAAAATTTCTAAACACATTATACATTTGTATTAATGTATAATAAACACTCTTTTATTGTACATGGGCATCGTTTTAATTTTGTCATTTTATTTAGTAAAATTTCATAATACTCCCTAAATTGGTGGACTAACCACTATAAAATCGCTATTTTATAGAGAAATGAAGACAACAAAAGTTCTAAACCTCTTTGACATTCAACATATGTTAGTGAAAGATGCAACTATGCATTAAAACAGTATTTTCATATTTTTGAATTTTTCTCAAAATATATGTGTTACCCCCTACGAAAATATTGAGTTTTCCGGTAAATGTTCTATATACTGAAGCCTATTATCTTTAGTGTAGTTTTCAAATTTCTAAAACATTCTAAATTTGAATTAATGTATATTAAACTCTATTTCAGGGAACATGATAATCGTTTTAATTTTTTGTCAATTTATTTAGTAGAACTTCATAATACTCCCTATATTTGTGAACTAACCACTATAAAATCGCTATGTTAGTGAATGGTGCAACTATGCATTAAAAAAATATTTTCATATTTTTGAATTTTTTCAAAATCTAAATGTTAACCCCTACGAAAATATTGAATTTTTCGGTAAATGTTTTATATACTGAAGCCTATGATCTTTATTGTTGCTTTAAAATTTCTAAACACATTCTACATTTGTATTAATGTATAATAAACTCTCTTTCATTGTACATGGGCATAGTTTTAATTTTTTGTCATTTAATTTAATAAAACTTTATAATACTCCCTAAATTGGTGAACTAACCACTATAAAATCACTATTTTATAGAAAAACGAAGACAACAAAAGTTTCAAACTTCTTTGACATTAATCATATGTTAGTGAAAGATGCAACTATGCATTAAAACAGTATTTTCATATTTTTAAAATTTTCTCAAAATATATGTGTTAACTCCTACGAAAATATTGAGTTTTCCGATAAATGTTCTATATATTAAAACCTATGATCTTTAGTGTTGTTTTAAATTTTCTAAAACATTCTACATATGTATTAATGTATATTAAACTCTCTTTAATAGTACAAGGGCATCGTTTTATTTTTTTGTCAATTAATTTATTAACACTTCATAATACTCCCTAAATAGGTGGATTAACCACTATAAAACTGATATTTTATAGAGAAACGAAGACAAAAAAGTTTCAAACCTCTTTGACATTCATCATATGTTAGTGAAAGAAGCAACTATCCATTAAAACAGTATTTTCATATTTTTGAATTTTTCTCAAAATATATTTGTTAACCCCTACGAAAATATTGAGTTTTCCGGTAAATGTTCTATATACTGAAGCCTATGATCTTTAGTGTTGTTTTAAAATTTTTAACACTTTCTACATTTGTGTTAATGTATAGTAAACTCTCTTTCATTGAACATGGGCATCGTTTCATTTTTTTGTCATTTAATTTAGTAACACTTCATAATACTAACTAAATTGGTGGACTAACCACTATAAAATCGTTATTTTCTAGAGAAACGAAGACGACAAAAGGTCTAAACCTCTTTGAAATTCATCATATGTTAGTGAATGATGCAACTATGCATTAAAACAGTATTTTCATATTTTTGATTTTTTTCAAAATCTATGTGTTAACCCCCTACGGAAATATTGAATTTTTCGGTAAATGTTTTATATACTGAAGCCTATGATCTTTAGTGTTGTTTTAAAA
>NC_027751.1:2060997-2062497 GCF_000695525.1 Brassica oleracea var. oleracea
TTTTAATTTAGTAAAACTTTATAATACTCCCTAAATTGGTGGACTAACCACTATAAAATCTCCATTTTATAGAGAAACCACTATAAAATCTCTATTTTAATTTAGTAAAACTTTATAATACGCCCTAAATTTAGTTTTAATTTTCCTACGAAAATATTGAGTTTTTCGGTAAATATTCAATATACTGAAGCCTATAATCTTTTGTGTTGTTTTAAAATTTCTAAAACATTCAACATTTGTATTAATGTATATTAATCTCTCTTTCATGGTGCATGAGCATCGTTTTAATTTTTTGTCAATTAATTTAGTAAAACTTCATAATACTCCCTAAATTGTTGGACTAACCACTATAAAATTGCTATTTTATAGAGAAACGAAGACAACAAAAGTTCCAAACCTCTTTGACATTCATCACATGTTAGTGAAAGATGGAACTATGCATTAAAACAGTGTTTTTATATTTTTGAATTTTTCAATAAATCAACGTGTACCCTTACGAAAATATTGAGTTTTCCGGTAAATATTCTATATACTGAAGCCTACGATCTTTATTGTTGTTTTAAAATTTTTAACACTTTCTACATATGTAATAATGTATATTAGACTCTATTTCATTGAACATGGACATCGTTTCATTTTTGTCATTTAATTTAGTAACACTTCATAATAGTAACTAAATTGGTGGACTAACCACTATAAAATCGTTATTTTATAGAGAAACGGAGATAACAAAAGTTCCAAACCTCTTTGACATTCATCGTATGTTAGTGATGGATGCAACTATACATTAAAACAGTATTTTTATAAATTTGAATTTTTCTCTAAATCTATGTGTTCCAACGAAAATATTGAGTTTTCCGGTAAATGTTCTATATACTGAAGCCTATGATCTTTAGTGTTGTTTTAAAATTTCTAAAACATTCTACATATGTATTAATATATATTAAATTCTGTTTCTTGGTACATGGGCATCGTTTTAGTTTTTTGTCAATTAATTTAATAACACTTCATAATACTCCCTAAATTGGTGGACTAACCACTATAAAATGATATTTTATAGAGAAACGAAGACAACAAAATTTGTTTTTTAATTTAGTAAAACTTTATAATACTCCCTAAATTGGTGGACTAACCACTATAAAATGATATTTTATAGAGAAACGAAGACAACAAAATTTCCAAACCTCTTTGACATTCGTCATATGTTAGTGAAAGATGCAACTATGCATTAAAACAGCATTTTTATATTTTTGAATTTTTCTCAAAATATTTGTGTTAGCCCCTACGAAAATATTGAGTTTTCTGATAAATGTTCTATATACTGAAGCGTATGATCATTAGTGTTGTTTTAAAATTTTTAACACTTTCTACATTTGTAATAATGTATATTAGACTCTATTTCATTGAACATGGACATCGTTTCATTTTTGTCATTTAATTTAGTAACACTTCATAATAGTAACTAAATTGGTGGACTAACCACTATAAAATCGTTATTTT
>NC_027751.1:2062556-2064881 GCF_000695525.1 Brassica oleracea var. oleracea
GTAAAAATGCATTAAAACAGTATTTTCATATTTTTGATTTTTTTTTCAAAATCTACGTGTTAACCCCTACGGAAATATTGAAGTTTTCGGTAAATGTTTTGTATATTGAAGCCTATGATCTGTAGTGTTGTTTTAAAATTTTTAAACACATTCTATATTTGTATTAATGTATAATAAAATCTATTTCATTGTACATGTGCATAGTTTTAATTTTTTGTCTTTTAATTTAGTAAAACTTTATAATAATCCCTAAATTGGTGGACTAAACACTATAAAATCGCTATTTTTAAAATCTCTATTTTAATTTAGTAAACCTTTATAATACTCCCTAAATTGGTTTTAATTTACCTACGAAAATATTGAGTTTTCCGGTAAATGTTCAATATAGTGAAGGCTATGATCTTTTGTGTTGTTTTAAAATTTCTAAAACATTCTACATTTGTATTAATGTATATTAATCCCTCTTTCATGGTACAAGGACATCGTTTTAATTTTTTGTCAATTAATTTAGTAAAACTTCATAATACTCCCTAAATTGGTGGACTAGCCACTATAAAATTGCTATTTTATAGAGAAACGAAGACAACAAAAGTTCCAGGCCTCTTTGACATTCATCATATGTTAGTGAAAGATGCAACTATGCATTAAAACAGTATTTTCATATTTTTGAATTTTTCTCTAAATCAATGTGTACCGCTACGAAAATATTGAGTTTTCCGGTAAATGTTATATATACTAAAGCCTACAATCTTTATTGTCGTTTTAAAATTTTTAACACATTCTAAATTTGTATTAATGTATATTAAACTCTCTTTCATTGAACATGTGCATCGTTTCATTTTTTGTCATTTAATTTAGTAACACTTCATAATACTCCATAAATTGGTAGACTAACCACTATAAAATCGCTATTTTCTAGAGAAACGGAGACAACAAAAGTTCCAAACCTCTTTTACATTCATCATATCTTAGTGAAGGATGCAACTATGCATTAAAACAGTATTTTCATATTTTTCAAATTTTGTCTAAATCTATGTGTTAACCCATGCGAAAATATTGAGTATTTCGGTAAATGTTCTATATAATTTAGCCAATGAACTTTAGTGTTGTTTTAAAATTTCTAAACACATTCTACATTTGTATTAATGTGTATTAAACTCTTTTTCATTGTACATGGGCATCGTTTTGATTTTCTGTCATTTAATTTAGTAAACTTCATAATACTCCATTAATTGGTGGTCTAACCACTATAAAATCGCTATTTTCAAGAGAAACGGAGAGAACAAAAGTTACAAACCTCTTTGACGTTTATCATATGTTGGTGAAGGATGCAACTATGTCTTAAAACTGTATTTTCATATTTTTGAATTTTTTTCAAAATCTATGTGTTAACAACCCCTACGAAAATATTGAATTTTACGGTAAATATTCTATACACTGAAGCCTATGATCTTTAGTGTTGTTTTATAATATCAAACACATTCTACATTTGTATTAATGTATATTAAACTCTCTTTCATTGTATATGGACACCATTTTAATTTTTTGTCAATTAATTTGGTAAAACTTCATAATACTCCCTAAATTGGTGGACTAACTACTATAAAATCACTATTTTATAGAGAAACGAAGACAACAAAAGTTCCAAACCTCTTTGACATTCATCATAGGTTAGTGAAAGATGCAACTATACATTAAAACAGTATTTTCTTATTTTTGAATTTTTCTCAAAATATATGTGTTAACTCCTACGAAAATATTGAGTTTTCCGGTAAATGTTCTATATACTGAATCTTATGATCTTTACTGTTGTTTTAAAAATTTTAACACATTCTACATTTGTATTAATGTATATAAAACTTTCTTTCATGTTACATGGACATCGTTTTAATTTTATGTCAATTAATTTAGTAAAACTTCATAATACTCCCTAAATTGGTAGACTAACCACTATAAAATTGCCATTTTCTAGAGAAACGGAGACAACAAAAGTTCCAAACCTCTTTGACATTCATCATATGTTAGTGAAATATGCAACTATGCATTAAAATAATATTTTCATATTTTTGAATTTTTCTCAAAATATATGTGTTGTTTTAAAATTTTGAGTTTAAAATTTTCTATATACTGAATCCTACAAAATATTGAGTTTTCCGGTAAATGTTCTATATACTGAATCTTATGATCTTTACTGTTGTTTTAAAAATTTTAACACATTCTACATTTGTACTATTTTATAGAGAAACGAAGACAACAAAAGTTTTAAACCACTTTGACATTCATAATATGTTAGTGAAAGATGCAACTATGCATTAAAACAATATT
>NC_027751.1:2065024-2069600 GCF_000695525.1 Brassica oleracea var. oleracea
TTGTCAATTAATTTAGTAAAACTTCATAATAGTCCCTAAATTTGTGGACTAACCACTATAAAATCGCTATTTTCTAGAGAAACGGAGACAACAAAAGTTCTAAACCTCTTTGACATTCATCATATGTTAGTGAAGGATTCAACTATGCATTAAAACAATATTTTCATGTTTTTGAATTTTTTTCTCTAAATCTATGTGTTAACCCTTGCGAAAATATTGATTATTTCGGTAAATGTTCTATATACTGAAGCCAATGATCTTTAGTGTTCTTTTAAAATTTCTAAACACATTATACATTTTTATTAATGTATATTAAACTATCTTTCATTGTACATGGGCATCGTTTTGATTTTCTGTCATTTAATTTAGTAAACTTCATAATACTCCATTAATTGGTGGTCTAAACACTATAAAATCGCTATTTTCAAGAAAAACGGAGAGAGAAAAAATTCCAAACCTCTTTGACGTTTATCATATGTTGGTGAAGGATGCAACTATGTCTTAAAACAGTATTTTCATATTTTTGAATTTTTTTTCAATATCTATGTTTCCCTACGAAAATATTAAATTTTTCGGTAAATATTCTATACACTGAAGCCTATGATCTTTAGTATTGTTTTATAATATCAAACACATTCTACATTTGTATTAATGTATATTAAACTCTCTTTCATTGTATATGAGATCGTTTTAATTTCTTGTCAATTAATTTAGTAAAACTTCATAATACTCCCTAAATTGGTGGACTAACCAGTATAAAATTGCCATTTTATAGAGAAACAAAGACAACAAAAGTTCCAATCCTCTTTGACATTCATCATATATTAGTGAAATATGCAAATATGCATTAAAATAATATATTCATATTTTTGAATTTTTTTCCAAAATATATGTGTTAACCCCTACGAAAATATTGAGTTTTCCGGTAAATGTTCTATATATTGAAGCCTATGATCTTTAGTGTTGTTTTAAAATTTATAACACATTCTACATTTGTATTAATGTATATTAAACTCTCGTTCATTGAACATGGGCGTCGTTTCATTTTTTTGTCAATTAATTTAGTAACACTTCATAATACTTCCTAAATTGGTGGACTAACCACTATAAAATCGCTATTTTCTAAAGAAACGGAGACAATAAAAGTTCCAAACCACTTTGACATTCATCATATGTCAGTGAATGATGCAACTATGCATTAAAATAATATTTTCATATTTTTGAATTTTTCTCTAATTCAATGTGTTAACCCTGCGAAAATATTGAGCGTTCCGGTAAATGTTCTATATACTAAAGCCTATGATCTTTAGTGTTGTTTTAAAATTTCTAAAACATTCTACATATGTATTAATATATATTAAACTCTCTTTCACGGTACATGGGCATCGTTTTAATTTTTTTCAATTAATTTATTAACACTTCATAATACTTCTTAAATAGGTGGACTAACCACTATAAAATCGCTATTTTCTAGAGAAACAGAGACAATAAAAGTTCCAAACCACTTTGACATTCATCATATGTCAGTGAATGATGCAACTATGCATTAAAATAATATTTTCATATTTTTGAATTTTTCTCTAATTCAAGTGTTAACTAACCCCTACGAAAATATTGAATTTTCGGTAAATATTTTATATACTGAAGCCTATGATCTTTATTGTTGTTTTAAAATTTCTAAACACATTCTCCATTTGTATTAATGTATAATAAACTCTCTTTCATTGTACATTGGCACAGTTTTAATTTTTTTTCATTTAATTTAATAAGACTTTATAATACTCCCTAAATTGGTGGACTAACCACTATAAAATCGCTATTTTATAGAAAAACGAAGACAACAAAAGTTTCAAACCTCTTTGAAATTCATCATATGTTAGTGAAAGATGCAACTATGCATTAAAACAGTATTTTCATATTTTTAAAATTTTCTCAAAATATATGTGTTAACTCCTACGAAATTATTGAGTTTTCCGGTAAATGTTCTAAATACTGAAGCCTATGATCTTTTGTGTTGTTTTAAAATTTCTAAAACATTCTACATTTCTATTAATGTATATTAAACTATCTTTCATGTTACATGGACATCGTTTTAATTTTTTGTCAATTAATTTTGTAAAACTTCATAATACTCCATTAATTGGTGGTCTAACCACTATAAAATCGATATTTTCAAGAGAAACGAAGAGAACAAAAGTTCCAAACCTCTTTGACGTTTATCATATGTTGGTGAAGGATGCAACTATGCCTTAAAACTGTATTTTCATATTTTTGATTTTTTTTCAAAATCTAAGTGTTAACCCCTACGAAAATATTGAATTTTTCGGTAAATATTCTATACACTGAAGCCTATGATCTTTAATGCTGTTTTATAATATCAAACACATTCTACATTTGTATTAATGTATGTTAAACACTCTTTCATTGTATATGAGCATCGTTTTAATTTTTTTTCAATTAATTTAGTAAAACTTTCATAATACTCCCTAAATTGGTGGACTAATAACCACTATAAAATTGCCATTTTATAGAGAAACGAAGACAACAAAAGTTTCAAACCTCTTTGACATTCATAATATGTTAGTGAAATATGCGACTATGCATTGAAATAATATTTTTCATATTTTTGAATTTTTCTCAAAATATACGTGTTAACCCTTACGAAAATATTAAGTTTTCCGGTAAATGTTCTATATACTGAAGCCTATGATCTTTAGTGTTGTTTTAAAATTTTTAACACATTTTACATTTGTATTAATGTATATTAAACTCTCGTTCATTGAACATGGGCTCGTTTCATTTTTTTGTCAATTAATTTAGTAACACTTCATAATACTCCCTAAATTGGTGGATTAACCACTATAAAATCGCTATTTTCTAAAGAAACGGAGACAACAAAAGTTCCAAACCACTTTGATATTCATCATATATTAGTGAATGATGCAAATATGCATTAAAAAAATATTTTCATATTTTTAAATTTTTCTCTAAATCTATGTGTTAACCCCTACGAAAATATTGAGTTTTCTGGTAAATGTTCTATATACTGAAGCCTATGATCTTTAGTGTTGTTTTAAAATTTTTAACACATTTTACATTTGTATTAATGTATATTAAACTCTCGTTCATTGAACATGGGCTCGTTTCATTTTTTTGTCAATTAATTTAGTAACACTTCATAATACTCCCTAAATTGGTATGGACTAACCACTATAAAATCTCTATTTTCTAGAGAAACGGAGACAACAAAAGTTCCAAACCTCTTTGACATTCATCATATGTTAGTGAAGGATGCAAATATGCATTAAAACAATATTTTCATATATTTCTATTTTTTTTCAAAATCTATGCCCCTACGAAAATATTGAGTTTTTCGGTAAATGTTCTATATACTGAAGCCAATGATCTTTAGTATTGTTTTAAAATTTCTAAACACATTCGACATTTGTATTAATGTATATTAAACTCTCTTTCATTGTACATGAGCACCGTCAATTAATTTAGTAAAACTTTATAATACTCCCTAAATGGGTGGACTAACCACTATAAAATCGCTATTTTATAGAGAAATGTAGACAACCAAAGTTCCAAACCTCTTTGACATTCATCATATGTTAATGAAAGATGTAACTATGCATTAAAACAGTATTTTCATTTTTTTAAATTTTTTTAAATTTTTCTCAAAATATATGTGTTAACCCCTACGAAAATATTGAGTTTTCCGGTAAATGTTCTATATACAGAAGCCTACGATCTTTAGTGTTGTTTTAAAAAATTTAACACATTCTACATTTGTATTAATGTATATTAAACTCTCTTTTATTGAACATGGGCATAGTTTCATTTTTTTGTCAATTAATTTAGTAACACTTCATAATACAAACTAAATTGGTGGACTAACCGCTATAAAATCGTTATTTTCTAGAGAAACAGAGACAACAAAAGTTTCAAACCTCTTTGACATTCATCATATGTTAGTGAAAGATGCAATTATGCATTAAAACAGTATTTTCATATTTTTGAATTTTTTCTCAAAATGTATGTGTTAACCCCTACGAAAATATGAGTTTTCCGGTAAATGCTCTATATACTGAAGCCTATGATCTTTAGTGTTGTTTTAAATTTTTTAACACATTCTACATTTGTATTAATGTATATTAAACTCTCTTTCATTGAACATGCATATCGTTTCCGTCCATTCTTGAATCAGTCTCAAACTTAGGATCAATGTAGAAGAACACCTGCCAAACCATCCCCCCCCCCAAGTTTTTACAGCGAAAAGAGAGAGACGAAGGTCTTAGTGGGCTCTTTGATTTTGCTCAAGGAATATCAAACAGAGCCAAGATCAAAAAGGGTACTCACCGGCATGTCGATCTGTTCTCCCGGAAGAAGTCGTTGCTCCTCAAAGCAAAAGCACTGTATCTTGTTGAAATAAACCCCTGCCTGTGTTCCGGGAACCAATGAAAAGATGTATTAAGAAAAGTTGATACTTGATAGTCAATTCACCGAGGCTAATATACCTTCATGGCAGTGACATTGTATGTGGAGACTCCGGTTATTGGGGCTGAACTTTTGT
>NC_027751.1:2069700-2087774 GCF_000695525.1 Brassica oleracea var. oleracea
GGTTATTGGGGCTGAACTTTTGTTTTCAGCAGTGTAAAAGGCGAGTGTTCTTTCTCCAGGCTTTACTCTCACCTATAAGACAATTCCAAAACCACAAGACATATCAGTTTTAAAACACACACATTAACAAGTCACAATACTCTTGTTGACTTATATAAAGTCTAAACCTCTCTTTGAGTTGGAGTGAACTTCCACAGCATCCCGTCTGCAACATCAGCATTGAACTGCACCACAATCTCCCTATATTCATGAGACAAAAGTGACAGCGTATGATTATAATAAGCTAGCACGTTCACCATACACACATATTAAAAAAAAAAAAAAAGATGACGATTATGAATGGGGTACCAAATATGGGCTACCCGAGCCCGTTTAGACCCTGACCGTTTAGGCCCGTTTAGTGTCAAGTCCGTTTAGACTCGTTACCCGTTTAAACCCGTTTAATGTTGAGCTCATTTATGTTGATAGTATCCGTTTAGCCCGTTTAGGCCCGTTTAATCTTTTTTTTTGAATTCTATTTTTTGTCAATAATCTTTTGTCTTATCTTTATATAATTTTTAATAGTATTTATTTTATTGTAAAACTTATAATAAATAGAAATTTCAGTTAAAGCAAAATTTGAAAAAAATACTTTACTTTTATTAAATATTAATCAGTTCATAATATCATAAATAACATCAACAAATTTTAGTAGGTTTTAAACATAATTATAACCTAAACTTTTTTCTAGAAAAAAAACACAAACTATATATATTTGTTTTGTAACACAAACTATATATAATATAACTATTTTGTTTCAAAACAAAAATTATAAAAAATAATAAAATTTGAAAAAATAATCTTTAAATATAATTTTTTTAACTCACAAACGGGCTTAAACGGGTACCCATTTATTTAGCGGGTATATCAATTAACGAGACGGGCCTAAACGGGCGGACCCGTATAAACCCGTTTATTTTTATATCATAATAAACGGGTCACGGGTCCGCCTGTTTATACTAAAGCCCATTAGGTCCGCGGGCTTCAAGCCCATTTTAACATCTCTAGGTACCTTTTCAGTGACGGTGCCAGATTCTGAATGTCTAGCAATCTTCTCCTCAACAGTCTGTAGTAGTATGAGTCCCAAAAAAAAAACAGTGGAGCAAAGATTAGGACAGAGACTAAGAATAATTGTGAAAGGAATAGAGAAATGGTTGACTTGTATATATATAAATATACCTCTTTGCGTTGAACAGTACCGCCATAACCAGTAGCTTGGCAGAATGTTCTATACAAAGGCACAGCAGCGTAGTTTAGGCCAACCATGCCAAAGACAACAGCAGTGAGATAGTAGAGCATTTTCTTCGATTTGGTTTCTGTTATCGAGTGAGTAGAATACTGGCGATGAGCACCACCACCAAGTAACATGGATTTAGAGTGGGAAAACGAAGATGAGCTTCCCCAAAGCTCTCTCTTGCTTAGGAGATTATGCTGATTGCCATTACAAGCTCCATAACGAGAGCAAGGAACAAGAGGCACAGTCCTACACAAGCATCTCTCACAAGCTTAACTAACTCTTAATTCAATAAGAATCTTTGGTTGATGATGTAACAAGTGCCAAAAAAAAAAAAGGAGAAATTTCAACAAACAGTTAATAAGCATATCAGGGAGGATTCGATTCATTTTACCTCGATGTTCGATGAATGTTGTGTAAATATGAAGAAACCCGAGTCCCTCTCCATGCCTTGGACCACGACATGGCCCAAGAGTAATGGTTTCAATCGATCAACACTGCAAAAATACGAATCTGCACGAAGACATTACTTTGAAAACTAAACTTGTTTTGAATCGTGATCGAATCAACGATGCCATGATTTTAGTTAAAGAGTGTGAGAGGAAGACTTATCGGTAAAGAAACAGACAGCGTTCTTGTGTCGTCTCGGGGGTAGAGATATCAAAGACGTCGCATGAAATGAAACCATAAACACACCAAACAACGACTTGTCTGTTGTCTAGAAAAGATAGTCCTTTGTTCACATGCATCTAGCTAGTCCAATTTAATTGTAAGCCCATTTTGTTATGCAAATGCCCCATATTAAAAGATCTCCAACATCAATAGAGCAGTACAGTATTGCCGTATTGGGCCGCATGAATCTGTTTATAACAGTGTATTCACTAACATTTGTAGAATCTTCAACGAAAACCCACAGCTCAACTACCATGTTAATGATAGAGACAAGTACAACAAACTTATTAGGAAATGGGTTTTCGTTGAAGATTCTACAAATGTTAGTGATACCGAAAATCAACCGACCCTTCGGGGACGCGCCAGCCCATGAGAAGTCACGTGTAATTTTATTAACCGGTCACCGAAGAAATTTCTTCCCACTCCGATCTTCTCTTATTCCTCTTATACATTTGCTTGTTTAGTTCTTTTGCAAAAGCTCATGTAACCTAGATAAAATGTTTCTCCGGTGTACGGTGTACCGGAATGTCTTTTCTTCAAAAAAAGAAGAAGAAAGAAGTCAACCGAGCCTGAAAAGGGTAGAAAGTAGAGATAGTAACTACCTGTTTGTGAGGAGAGTTCATGTTCATTAAGCTTTTGAAACGTTCTTAATTTGAGAATCAACATTCTAATTGGTTAGACTTAGGCATTAGTCACTATCTATATAGACTATAATAACTGCCAATCGTCGTTTACGTACAAAAGAATTAACTGCATACTACTGATGTATATATTGTGACTTATTAATTTTACTTTATCGTGTAAAACTATACATTAACATGGTGTAGCTAGTATTTTGTATAACAAACCAACAATCATAAAATTTTCTGCAAAAGAAAAAATATATATATATATAAGTTTCAGCTGGTGTGTATATTAATACTTATGAAGTTTTGAAGAACTGGAGACGGGGAACGTCTAAACGGAGGGAGTAGGTAGCTGTTTTATAGTCACCCCATGTGAATGTATTATATCTTCGTGGATTTTCCGGCGATACCATTTCCGGCAACGGTGATATTATTGCCTCCAACGGCGGTGCCGCAAAATACATCACCGACATTCGAGGCTTCCCTGCCGTGTTAGCTAATACTCTGTGCCTCACGCTAGTGAACTTCCCATTCGTCAATGCCTATTGTTTTCTTAACAAATATTAATTAGCAATTTAAGTATAGGATCTTAATTTGTGACTTTAGTTATTGCATGCGAGGGAAATTGACCTTATTTTGTTTTTTTTTTATTTAAATACGATTTAACCATAATTAATTGTTTTTAAGCACTTGCTAAAAATGGAAACTTTGTTTTGAAATTACCTGAAGGCAGTCACCGACCAACACGTAGAAGCATGTAGGGTCAGATGGTACAGGGATCCACAAGCCGTCACGTGAGCAAACTTCAAGGCCATCTACGTCGTTGGATCTTAACACCGTCAAGATCTGAGGGTCAGAATGCTCCCCGAAACCTATTTGGCTAACGCCTCTCAGCGCGTACGGTGCAGGTGGATAGTGATTCAGCCGCAGGATTGAGTCGCTACGGACATCTCTGATTAGCTCGCTCACCTTGGTACATCTCTGGCCCCATAAATTCTGGGCCGTTAGATCAATTATCTCACATGCCAGATCTTTAACGGCGCGTATGTAATCGTTCGTGGCCGAGCTACAAAAGGAAAATACACGTGGCATTTAGTCAACACGCTCAACAATTGCTGACGCAGAGAGCAACTGTAGTGATAGAAATCAATAAAGCCATGATTATACCCAAAAAACCCAAATTTAAAAAAAAAAAAAAAAAAAAAAAATTAAAAAACAAACCAATCGCGGACCGCCACGTGTCAGTGGGACCCGCGAACAGTGTAAGAAACTCACTAAGATCGATTCTTAATTAGTAGTTTTTGTAACCGATTCTTAAGGGTTTTATGGGAGCCCACGCACTAAGAAACAAACTAAAGACCCCAGATAATCATACTCTAACAAAGAAAAAGGAAAGGTTTTGATTAAAAAAAAAGAAAAAAAAAAAGAAAAAGGAAAGGCATGAGATTGTGGTCAGAAGAATGTTCGAAAGTGAGGGACCCTACGCTCTTTTTTTACAGGTTGTCACTTTAATTATTGAACAAGAAGAATGAATAACAGGTCAAATCTTGATTCGTTGACGTCCCCAAGTGTTTTTGTGTTCATGCACAATCGTCCATTTATTGACTAAGTCTATTCAATTATTATATCACTTTGTGACGTATGTGTGTGTATAATCTTCATTTCCAAAATTAATACTAATAATTTATTTCGAGATATATTTATTTTCCCACAAATTTATGAATCCTAGTTGTTTTCTATTTGTCTAATAAAAAATCATATAAAACAAATCACAATATATCACTTAATTTTACTAGAAAGTATTATCTAGAAAGATATTTAAATTCCGATTACCACCAAAGAAACTGATAAATATGTAGTAGTATAAGAAAAACTATGCCACCAAATTAGGGGAAAACGTATATGATTTCAGTTAATCAACCATTTCGCGGTCCAGGTTGCAAAAGCACTTTTACATTAAAAATATATACACTATGAACCAAGAACAAAATCTAACCATCGTAGATTAATGATTACAATAAATTATCAGGTGAACCTAGGTTGGTACGATTATTTATTTGTACTAACTTAAATACTCCCTTTTTTCAAAATAATATAGTTGGTGTTGAAAACACAAGAATTAAGAGGAATTAATACATTTGGAAAGAAAAAAATATTTAATATATAAAATAGTTCAATCAATTATCAAAAATATTATAAAATATTATTGGTCACACAGTTTTCAACAACAGTAAAACTAATATAAAAATATCAAAACATCATGTATTTTGAAACATAAAAAAATATTTAAAACATTAAAAACTTTTCGAAATATCATATATTTTGAAATGGAAAAAGTATTAAATTATAATAGATGAGAAACTATAATAATGACAATAAATGAGCAAAAACAAATAAAAAATAAAAGCCGTGTCGTCGTTTTTCAAAGATAAAAAAATTAAAACCCGTGTCATATGGTTTGTTTGTCTAAAATATTAGTGTATGTGGGTTATGTCTAATTTGTTTTCAGATATAAAATAAAAGTGTTTATGATGTACGTTTGGATAAAGACATGCATTATCATGATATATATAACTGCAGACGTTTAAAATGTATTTTTCGTCTCTTTTTGTATGGCAGGAAATAAACTAGGTTCAGTTACCATTATATTTTATAACTTTTTTTTTTGAAACTATATTTTATAACTTTACAAATTAAAGTTAGTTAAAAACCAGTAATAAATACCAAGAAGGAACAAACTTTGTTATACCCACCTGAACTTGAAGGGGTCATCATGTGAGATAGTTTCAGATTTATCAGCGACAGACGTTGGGTTTGCGTGGAGAAGAAGATACTCAAGCTCACCCAAATCTCCATTAAACCCGATGTTCTTGCAACCGTAACCGAATGGACTCTCCGGACCGGCTCGTTGCTTCTCCGTTCCCGGTTTATTAAAGAACTGTTCACCCTCACGCTCAAATGTCCAAATTATCTCCGGTTTAACTCCATGGTTTATCACCTTGAAAAAGCCATCAACCTCGCAGGCTTTCACGATTTTCTCCGATAGTTTTGACCGGTCGTGTGAAGAGAAATCGATCACAGGAAAGTTACATTCCGGCGAGGTTTTAGCCTTCTTTCCGGTGGTTAGAGACGGTGTTGAAGAAGGCAAAACCATGCCCTTTTATTTTTCAAACGAAAACAATCTTTTTAAAGAAACAAGTACTAGTAGATAACGAAAGCAGGAGGTTTTGATATGAAACAACCCGATAGAGAAGAGTAATATATATAGTGTATGAGAATGCTAGATGAAAGGTAGGTTTGGAACCATTGTAATGATATCCTGTTTTAAAAGAGGAAGAACAATTGGAAAAAAAAAAAAAAAAAAAAAAAAAGTATTTTTAGTTAAAGCAATTTTCGATTTTCTTGTAATGCTACGGTTCCCATACCGTTAACAAATGGGGAAAAAAAAAGTAATCATCTCATCATACATATCGCGTAAGGTGGGCATGCATACATATCAATGGGGACGGTCGAGTTTTCAATAACAAAATAATTGTCAGAATTTCTTCTGTCTATAAGTTATGCATATAACTCCATCAAAAAAAATGTTGTAAGAATGTGTATTACAAAAATATGTATATATTCAGCTTAAACATATTATTTTCAATTGGACCAAAAAATATCTTATTTTCAAGCCACGTACACTTTAAAATTAAAATCTATGATTTTTTTATTTTTATTTTTTTATTACATTTCACGATCTAGTTATTATTGAATTTGGGTAGATTATAATTTGGTGTAGAAAAGTAGTAGATGTTGATGTTTAGCTCTTCAGATAATTTAAAGATTGAGCACTTATTGCCTTAAATTACGGGTTTGGTTCGTCATAATATTGATTTCTTAGTATGCAGTATTACAAAACATATGCATGAATAGTATACAGCACAGCAGTTGATGACTAAGAGTGCCAATATAGTAGTCCGGTCATAAATGCTTGATACTGATAAGTCTGGCAAAGTTAATATTAAAATTTATCATTTTAATCATAAGAATTCACCAAACAAGTTTTTAAAAAATCTTCAGAATAACTTGATAAAATTGAATGAAAACAAACATATTGAACTGTGATTTCTCCCATTTTCAAGTTAGAGGCATTAATCATTCAAGTTAATTCGATCATGGTTGATAATCTCAAGTGTGCAACAGTCTTCATGTCATGATTTGTCTTACGATAAGATAGATCTTTAAGATTTAAGATGTAATATTTTTCTTATGAAGTGGTAAATAGGAAGGGAAACTATTTTTTGGTCAGCGGGAAGAGAGACTTTAAGAGAATCAAATGCTATTGTATTATAGAGGGTCTATTATAGACGATGCGAGTGAGAAAGAGTTACAGTGAAGGTGAAGATGGCCCTGGGATAAGGCCACTATGTCGTCACGTCGTGGTCAACCTTGATGGCTCCTATTAGCCGTCCGATTAATAAAGAAATTGCTTTCGTACGTAGCCCATAGATATTCTTTTCAATTATTATGTTCTCTCAATTCTCTGTACCAATACCTAGTACCTACCCATTTACTGTATTCTTTATTATATGAGACCAACTTTTTTGAGAAAATGGTTTTCATTTTTGCTTCGTTGTTTTTCGTATGTTTGGATAAAAAGCTTTCTATTTTTGGTTCATGTTTTACGAGGCAGAACGATCATATTCTACCCAGCCGATCGTTAAATACAATGTAAATGATCCATCAATATAAATAGCACAAAAATAATATTTTAATCAGTTGACTTTTCTCTCTTATTATTTAATCAAATGTTAATATTTTTTTAAAAGGTAAAATCTAATATAATATTTTTATTTTGATTGTTTGTTTTATGTATGCAAGGATTTATCATCCTCGTAAGACCATGACTAATGAGGATTTTTAGGGGTGAGATTCCTAGCGTAATTTAAAAATTAAAAATTGATTTTTAAATTACGTTAAGAATCTCACTTCTAAAAACTCTCATTAATTATGCTCTAATACTAGTTAGTAGTCACCTATCTAACAAATCAACTTTTTTTTTGTTGTTTTGATGTTAGGTAATTAGGTTGACAGTAACTCAAAATTGGAAAAACACATTTTAAACAACAAATTAAACGGCAGAAATGTATAAATAGAAACATTTTAATTAAAAGCTCTCTCTCTACCTCTCTGTTCTCTCTCTTAAATCTTTCACAGAGAGGGATGAGATGAGAGTTTTTTTGTTTATCGAATGCCGGTTCCTTTCCGGCATAAGATTCCCGTGAGGTCGGGCTTCGACTCTGGCAATCGGTGGCTAACCCAGCACCGGCTGGCCGGCTTTCGTCTCTAGAGTCATCACCTCCGGTGATGATTGCTAGCGTCTCTGATCTGGTGAGCGATTTGGTTTCGTTGAAGATAGCTCATGCGATGATGGGGTATGTTGTTGAAACCGTTGTGGGTTTCTTTGATCGTTGGTTTCGGTGGACAGCCGGTTGTTTTCCGGCGAAGATCGGTGAAGGCGGTGGAAGTTAGATTGTGGAAGTTTCAATGGATTCGAATAGTTTTCTTCTCGGCGAAGTGATTGTCTCGGTGTTTCACTCAACCGCATCGGGTTATTGCTGGTAGTTTCTCTGCTCCGATGAGATTGGTCTCCGGTAGTACAGAGTTCCGGCGTGAAGCCCTGTTCCGGCGGTGGTAGGTGGCGGTTTCTGTGGTTACGCGTGTCGCTATGTTCGTACACGTGGGTACAACAGATGTCTTCCCCTCCTTTTGAGTTTTTGGGCCTTGTCTTTTATGTCGTTGCCTTTTCTTTTGGTTTTTTAGCTTTTGTTTTATGGCTCTTTATGTAAATTTTAGATCTTGTTAATAATAATATCAGTCGGAAAAAAAAAAAATAGAAACATTTTAATTCATATAATATTCAAGATATGAAATACTCCTATAAAAGAAGGATGGGAGAAAAGTTGACCAGAGACAGGTTGGATCAATGGAACGTGGCCTCTGACACATTAGCCGACATTATCCCATGAATGAAACATACATGTCAGTTACCAAACCTAGCTAACTCTATTGTATTAAAAATGTTCTGGTGTGGTGTGGTGTGGTGTGGCCGTTATGATGAGTAGATGAGTTAAAATTATTATCTTTTGCATTAGGTAACACTAAAATATTAACACCTACTTTGCATGGAAACAGAAACGGATACGTTGAAACGAAACGTTTCGAAACGTAAACATGATTTTTGATTTTTTATGCTTTGGAATTTAGAAACGTATATATATATATAACTGATTAATATTTGCATTCATTTTTATCATGTTTACTATATCTTAGAATACAAATAAACAAATATCTATTCTATGTAATCATACGAAAAAAATAAATCATTATTAAACATTAAAATCATATAAAAAATTCAAAATAACAAAAACTCAATACTTAAATATTAAATAGTTTAACTAAAATAAAAATCATAATAACAATTCATAACTAATTGGAAAGTTTTAGCATTTCCAGAACAGAAACGCGAGTTTCCAAAATAGAAACGCAAGTTTTCACTAAGTTTCCAAACTGAGATTTTTAAGAAACGAGTTTCCAATGCGTTTCCGCGAGTTTTTGAAAGATTCGGATTCCGAAACGTTTCCGAAACGTGAAACGTAACTTCAACCGAGTTTCCATGCAACATAGATTAACACACTAAAAAAATACATATTTTAAAGAATCTGATGCATGAAAGAAGAAGAACCTGCAGCATGCATTGAGAAACTAGTATTTATATATAGAATGGGTTTCTTAAACCGTAATCTGAGCTAATATGTAGGAAGATGAAATATGCTTACATGAATAATGCAGCTGACTTATAATAAAGTGTTCTTAGGATTGAATCATTTGAATATCTTTGGTCGTCGTCATTAAACTTTTCAAACACGCAGAACATCCCGAGCTATACAAAGATAGAGGACCTCAAGCTGATGGCCAAGGACCTAAACCACCGTCGCCTAGTAGTAATAACTAATAATGATGCTGCTAATTCAGGGAAAAGCAGACAAGCTGCAACTGATCAGATCATGTTGGAACGATTCCGCAAGAGAGGGCGTAACCGTGTGATGAGGAATGAAAGAGAGACTTGATAACTGTTTGACATAGTTTGATATTATGAGAAGAGCTTTAACACTTTCTCCGGATATTCGGTTTCATGTCATTATTTGTATTCAAAATATGTAAAACATTTCATCGAAGTAATCAAGTTTTCATTTACAGTAGTCCATAGTTATCAGAAGTTAATGTTGGTCTTGAAGCTCTGACCAAACTGCCAGTATGAAGGAACAACGTCGATTGCTGTCTTTATCTTACCGTTACTGGCTTGGATTTTGAAAGAGAGACTTTGTCCGTTAAGGTAAGTAAGGCTTTGCCAATTAGCTCCCCAGTTTCTTGACATTGTTTCCCACTTGTTACTCTTGGAGCCTTTGATCCACACTTGGGACAGATCACCTGCACCTCCGACGTTTGAGATGAGAACAAGCTCGAAGTAATCTCTACCGTTCATGGTGAATCTCATACCTCCGCTTCTTCTACATCCAACCCTACAGTTATAAGAAACTTAGCACCACATAAGTATATGAATATTGAAATGAGATCTTAGATTGTTTTTGGTTACTTTCTATAGAGAACAGGGACAATTCCGGCTCTGTAAATGGCGATGGTCTCAAAAGCAGGCTGAGCCATATCGAAGTGAGGCCTTGGAGGATTGCACCAACCTCCATCATCGTTTGGTAAAGCGTAATTGGGAGGACAGAAGTTAGTAGCTGTGATTGTTATCCATTTCCCTTTAAGACACCATTGTGGCACTTTGGTCGCATCGCACACCATTTGGTAACAACCTCCGCATGATTTGCCGTCGTTGAACAGTGCAGTGCTTAACGCCGCCGTGTTTGTTTTGTAACCATCGGTGTAGAGATCGCCATATCCACATGCTCCACCTGACCGGATTATAAAAAAAGTTATAGCGGATATTGATTAATTATTTACTTGCATATATAAAGACAAGTCAGAGCTTCGAAGAGTTTCTTGGAGAAGAAGAAAGAAACCCTAAAACAGGAAGAAAATTAACTAACCCATTGTACCAGAAGCATCACTTCCGCCATAGAAGGTTGCGTGAGCTTGCATCCAGCCTGCAGACACAGAGATGATCATATTCGTGCATAGCATTGCGAGCAGGAAGTTGGCAAGGATCGAAAAACAAAAGATGTTCGTCATTTTTCCTTTAAGCTTCTTGTTAAGTCTTGTGAGCGAAGAGGAAGTGTAATTGATGGAACAAGTGTTTTGATGAATATACATACATAGATCAACAATGCGAGCATTTATAGTGGAACCATTGAGCTTCTTCCTGATTTCATAATTCTTCAGCATTATTGTAATATACTATTTAGTATTAGTTAAATTTTATAACATTTTATGACTTGAAGTCTTGAATTACTCGAATTCCGGGAGAACGACTGTAATGATAATATGATACGGCGTTCATAGAAAAATATCATCTTGTGTTAAAAACGACAATACGCAACGCAACTGTAAAAAGAAACAAATCAATAAGCTATATACGGAATAATTAACACTCTATAAAACCACATGACAAAATTTTCTTAACTTGCGGAGAAAATGTCATTTTGATAAGCTGTCTTCTTTTCACTCGTAAATACCGTTGTACGTTATAGGACAGTTTAATTATATAGTATAAACAATAGTTAAGTTGTTATTTAAAATTGTTTTCTTTATATTGTCTTAAATTTTCTTATATCAAAATCAAAACAGAGGAATAGATTAAAACAAAGTCTCCTATAAATCGTACATTCTACATCGTCTCATTCGTCAACATGGCAAATGGCACATGTACGACGGTAGTACTTTTCAACGTATCCATCAAGAAACAAAACATTGACCAATATTCATCAATGAAACACATGATTAACTGATTTGTTGAACAAAAACATGGATGATTTTACTCCTGGATTTCTAATATGTATAACCATTCCAGCTTGAAATACCACTTTTCTACGTGGTTAATATGATTCTCAGGTTTGATTATGCTATTCGATACTAAATATTTTATGAAATAGCTCCCAACCGTTTTTGGAAGAGAAATTGGTATCGTAAAATAAAAATAGAAATGAGTGTATTTTCTTATGTGCAGGTAAGTTGACATTATCTGTCATCCATGCAGTTAATCATTAGTGGCGCCCTAATATGATGGCATATGTAGAGGTACGTCCTCGTTCTTATGTCACATGGTTCCAATTTTTTTTTGGTAATCAACATGGTTCCATTTTATCAAAGTCACACATGAACCCAACCCAACCCCCCACCCCACCCCACCCACAATAACTAATATATTAAAGTTTTAACACTATATAAAAGATAAATAACTAAACAGAATGATACCTTATATAGAATGGAAAGTTGAGTAGCTTAAGATGAAATTTCCGTTGCAGATTGAAGATTATAATTCCATTATAATTCCATTCCATTTCATCTTTTTTTTGGTAACTTCAGACGAGTTAGAAAGTATAATCAAGAAATCTTTACTGATAAAGAAGAGAGTTCGGGAAATCTTCAGTCTCCTGGTTTCAGCTTTAGAGGAACAAGTTTTTCAACATGTGATATTTTCTACGACGGGGCACGAACCAGTGGATCTTGTACTGGTGGAGTTTTATTGGAACTTACGACCAACTGAACGAGGTTTCTATGCAACAAGTTCCTAATACTACTGGGAGCAATCTAGTAAACTGAGAGCAACCTCCTCAAGTATCCACACATGCATTGTGCAGAATGAAAACAATATAAATTAATATGTAAACATGTAAAACTGAACATGAGCAAAAGCTAAAAGGGTATATGTTGTAGTTAATATACTTTTGTTTGGGTTTATTGGAGTCTTTCGATTCTTTTCATTGGAAACAAGAAGCAAACTACATATATACAGAGAGTGTCGAGACAGAGACACGTCTTTTGTTTTCTGATCTTTAGTTTTAAAATGAGGAAACTAGAACATCATTTGAAGTATTAATACCATTAAAGACGTTCCTGTCTGAAGGCAAACCGGCTACAACACCGTGTTCGATTCCACATTCGTTCGTTCCTCTCTTGATCTTGAAGTAACCATCCTGAAATATAATTACAGTTTAGACGTCAGATATGGTGTGTTCCTCTAGATTCTTGAATTAATGTTGGACCTTGAAAAGATCACAAGCAAAAAGTTTGATTGGAGAGAAGAAGGGACTTACATCACCCCAGCTTCGGTTCCATTGATTTGCAAGCAACTGGGTAACAAATTCAAAAGAATGTCATCAACTCTCCAGCCAATAGAAAACTGATAAGAGTGTGTTTCAAAAGTAGATTTCGTACCCAATAATCTTCGCCATCATCAGAAGTTCCCCAGCCAATAAGCTTAACAGCATGACCTCCAATGTTACTACCTGTTATGTGCTTGTACACTCCAGATTTGTAATGCGCAAAGTCCTAGTGGAAACAAAAAGATTATATGAGAATATGGAGTTCCATATAACAATCACCATGTTTGATCAAATATTTTAAAACTTTTTGTAACTAACCTCATAAACGGTAAAGGCAACCTCAACGGGTCCGTTTTTGTAAACTTCAGCCATTATGTCTTGAGGGTCATGTCTGACTTTGTAGGCGCTAACACCATAGTGTTTTGATTCACGCCAAAGCTGGTTTCCACTAACACATTTCCTCACACATTTTGGTGTAGGGTAAGCGGGTTCACATCCCGGGTGAGAGCATCCAGTATTGTCAAAGTATGGATCACACTTGAGGAGGAAACCAAACAACATTGCAAACATTCGATAAATATATCAACCATTTCAATATATATCATTTGCAGATGAAACAGAGAACTTGTACCTCTTCGGTGACTACACCGTGGTGCTTAAAGTATCGCCACGCGGAAATAGGGTAGCCACCATTACAGCCTTGACCGCAAAGGAATCCACAACATGCTAAGAGATCATTGACTGATAAAGATATATTCTGCATTGGGAACGAACACAAGAAACCTTTTGAAGAGAAAGATGGAATACAATCATCAGTGTTTTTGGCTAGGCATTGGTGTTACCATGTTATATTTGATGCAGAACCTGTCAGACAGTGACTCTACAGCCCCAAATGCCCAGCAAGAACCGCAGTGACCCTAAACAAAACCAAAAACGCCTCAAAAGAATGTTTTTTCTTAATGAATCTCAAAACGCATGGTTTAGTATAAATTCCACTAAAATTTTGAGTGTTTTTTTACCTGATCTATAACCGAGGAGGGAGGGAATTTGATAGAAAGCATAAGAAGATTCAAGTCAGTATAATATCATGTTTTAAAAGAAAGAAATAAAGAGAGAGAGAGAGAGAGATAATTGACTGACCTAGTATCCTTCCAATGCTGGAGCACTGAGACCAAGCAGTTCTAGCGTCAAATTCTTTAGGAAGCTTGAGAGAGATGTCATGGCTTACAACAGGTACGCCTAAGAATTCGTTCTTAGGTGTTGGTTTAACACCGAGGAGGCGCTTAAACTCTGCAACCTGATAATACAAAAAAAAAAAGGAAAACAAAAGAGAGAAGTCAAGTTTGAGGAACAATCATAAGCGTTAGTATGTATCTATAAATGAGAAAGATGTAAGAAACTGACGGTGGAGTTAGCAAAGCGATCATTGAAAGCAGCTATCCATCCATCGTTTGGATTCTCATTGACTTCTTTCACAATCTCATTCTACAAAAGTAAGTAGATCAAAACAATGGATGATGGCAGTTATGAAAATGGGACTTGGATTAAGATTATAAAAAAAAAAAACTGAAGAATTCGTGAAGTTAGCTTCTGCTGGGAAAGATTCTCTGCTGCAATTCCCTGAATAAAATTAAAAAAAAGTCAAAAGACTTTACTTATGATACACACTAAAATGTGAGACGCGATCCACAAAAGTTTGAATCCTTTTTAAACAAAGAGTCAAAACCCAAAACAAAAGGCAGATCAAATTCAATAACCCAAGGATCACTCCCAGACGGAAAAGGCATCCACAAAAGTCTGGATCTTCATAAGAAAAACAGGACGATGATTGATGATGATAGAGAGATTAAGAAGAAGTACCGTATTAATAACAGCTAAAAGTAAGATAGCAGAGGTTAAGTAGACTTTGATGCGATGATTTGGATAATAGAAGGGTAGTTTATACAGTAGTATAGAACTCAAATCTACCGGAAAATATATATGATCTTTCATGCAAAAAGTTTAACACTTATCTACTATATATATACAGACTATATAAAAAAATAATTTACCTTAATGTGTGTGCGCATACATGGATTTGTACCTACATGTATATGTAGGCATACATATAGTAGCAGGCATGCCCACAAAAAGTATAGAAAAGTACACGAAGCATGATCTCAGAACTTTAAGCTATACCATGTTAAGTGTAAATGATCATTTTCTTACGATAATTAATTCATGTACAATGTTATGTAGTCAAGAAACTAGTACGTAGTTGTATAGAAACTATAAGCATGTATATTCAACGAATGAATATTGCTATAATTTATTGAGAATCTTAGGACGGAAATCATATTCTCTAAGGACTGCATGCAAAAATGCCACATAAACTATTACTCATCAAACTATTACTCATCAAACTATTTATACAATTATACATGTGTAAACTACGTATGCATTTATTCAAAGGCATATGTATAAATGTATATATATAGTAATTGATAAATGATTTGGTGATCTAGCCTCCTAAAAGAACTTATCAGTTTGTGAGATCTACAGACATACCTGATTTGGTAAAAATCACTTCAACTTACAATCCACACCAAACAAAGATATTATCAACCAACGGTTAACAACAAAACAATAATCTAGAATAAGTAAAAAATGGCTGAGAACTTAAATGACTGTGATCATAAAAAGTCAAACAATGCGAAAACATACTATACCTTTGTTCTATATATGTATTATAAATTGAATTATTATACCTTCTTCCATAGGTAGCTTCTATTTATTTTCTCTGCCCATAACCTGCAAAATCTCTTTAACCGAACAAAAATTACAAGAGTAACCAAACAAATAAAATAGGACCGTTAGAGAGAGAAAAAGAGAGGCTTCTTTGGACCTGCCCATTAGCTTAGAATGTACCATGAAACACTTTGTCAGTGTAGCTAGGGAGATAGGCATAGAGAGTACAAATCATGAAATTTATAAGCTTTTTCCCACGCATCAGTTGCAAACTCAACCTATACTAAAATCTTATAAAAAGAAAAAGGTGATGTTTTATTGACGAAATGCTATAGCTAATTAAAGCCAAAAGGCAGTTCACAGTGCCAAGTAGTAATTAAGGCTAGTATAGAATTTATGAAGACGATGACTAAACAAAGATTCATTAATGATAGTATGGGGATAGTTAGAGACAGTGTAAGACATGTGAACATGTTATTTTATGACAATCACATATATTTATATACGAAATGAAAAAGATGCGATTTCAACGTGGCGACAAAACCCTAGTGATGAACATCAAGAAACATGTAGAAAACAAAACTCATAACCAAAAAACAAACAAACAATGAAGATCGTATTTTCTTCCCATTCACTAGCTGGGATCTAATTCCTTTTGGAAGATCAACTAATGAAATAAAATAAAGAGATATTAAAAAGATGAGGATGATGAGACTCTTCATGGATTAAAGTCTAGAAAAAGCGAGAAGACTGTTAAGGAGAGTCTAGATGGTTCTAGACCGACATAAGTGGAGATAAAGATGAGTTCGGTTGTGAAGATAAGTGAGAGTAGATATCGTTAGATTCTGTTGTATATTTGGGGATATCACTTTACGTGTATGTATATATAAGTCACGATTGTGGTGATGGATAAGATAAGAACTCTTTACCCTTTTCTCTTGTTTACATGGTATCAGAGCCATAAGGGCTAGATCAAGATTTGTTTTAATGAGAGAGAAACATGAGTTCGGAGAAATCAGCGATTGTCAGTTCATCCAAGTCTGGAGAGGGGCAGATGTCACCGTATTATCTCAATGAAACATGTAAAATATTGAGGGATTATGTAAATAATATCCAGTGTTAATGGGTTTAACCGCTCAGCACGCAATACTGTCGATTTACTTAATCATGCCAATGAAAATCAGTGATGAATAGGAGTAATACTATAATAACTCTTAATGTTATTTTAAACTTTGTTTAGCGATATATTGTCAGAGTGAGTCACGTGGATTTCAGTCTAATGAGGAATTAAGTAATGACGATTTGACTCTATGTAAGAAAAAATGTAACTAGCTTTAAAAAAATGTAACTAATTTCTCAAATTAATTATGCAATTATAGTTTACATATCACAAGGGGGAAGTAGGTTTGGTTGCTGATGTGTCCATGTTTTTGTGGTCCAAAATTTCATACATATACATTAATCACATAGAAAGCATGATTAATCACGTTGTTAAAAAAACATGATTAATCACATACGTAAATGTGTCCGATTTAATATCATCTCTCAAATAATATGCCAATCTCTAATCTCTAGCGTTTTTCATACATTAGTTAAAATTATAATATATGGTTAAGTATGAGATGTATGGTGTGCGCATATGGTTTGAATAACATGGTTAAAGTTGGATTGAAAGGGGAAGCAAACATAAACGACAAGGGTAGCGAGAAGGTGAAGTGTTACAATTTCACAACAGTAAACATGAAATAGAGTAAGGACCACTTCTCACTACTCTCTCACTAGAGTTTGTCACAAGCATCCTCACATTTTTTGTACCCCCACACTTCCCGATCTCTTTCACACCTATTTTCTTTATTAATAATTAGTATTTGCATGTGTTACAAAAAAAATTAGTATTTGCATATTTTGTGTATGTGTTGTGTAGGTGTCTTTTTGTCAACTTGGAAGATCTTGAGCCATTGGGACTTTTATATATAATTTTAAGGTTCTACACAACGTATTACGTACTGTCATGTAGCCATAGAGAAACTATAAGAACCTGGTCCTTTTTAAAGCCGCCCTGTAAAAAAAAAAACTAAGGTATGTGATGTAGTTAGGCTTAATTCTCATAAATACTTTACTGTTAACATATTTTAACTATCATTGATTTAATATTAAATTTACGAAAGAATTTAAAATTATTTTAAATATAGTAAACTCTTACGAAAATATTGAATTTTTCGGTAAATGTTTTATATACTGAAGCCAATGATCTTTAGTGTTGTTTTAAAATTTCTAAACACATTCTACATTTGTATTAATGTATAATAAACTCCCTTTCATTATATATGGACATAGAACTTTATAATACTCCCTAAATTGGTGGACTAACCACTATAAAATCGCTATTTTATAGAGAAACGAAGACAACAAAAGTTTCAAACCTATTTTACATTCATCATATGTTACTGAAAGATGAAACTATGCATTAAAATAGTATTTTCATATTTTTGAAATTTTCTCAAA
>NC_027751.1:2087874-2091759 GCF_000695525.1 Brassica oleracea var. oleracea
GACAACAAAAGTTCCAAACCTCTTTGACATTCATCATATGTTAGTGACGGATTCAACTATGCAATAAAACAGTATTTTCATATTTTTGAATTTTTCTCTAAATCTATGTGTTAATCACTACGAAAATATTGAGTTTTCCTGTAAATGTTCTATATACTGAAGCCTATGATCTTTAGTGTTGTTTTAAAATTTATAAAACATTCTACCTTTGTATTAATGTATATTTAACTCCCTTTCATGGTACATGGGAATCGTTTGAATTTTTTTTCAATTAATTTAGTAAAACTTCATAGTACTCCCTAAATTTGTGGACTAACCACTATAAAATCGCTATTTTCTAGGGAAACGGCAAAAGTTCCAAACCTCTTTGACATTCATCATATGTTAGTGAAGGATGCAACTATGCATTAAAACAATATTTTCATATTTTTGAATTTTTTTCAAAATATATGTGTTAACCCCCCTACGAAAATATTGAATTTTTCGGTAAATGTTTTATATACTGGAGCCTATAACCTTTAGTGTTGTTTAAAAAACTTTAAACACATTCTACATTTTTATTAATGTATAATAAACCCTCTTTCATTGAACATGGGCATCGTTTCATTTTTTTGTCAATAAATTTAGTAACACTTCATAATACTAATTAAATTGGTGGACTAACCACTATAAAATCGCTATTTTCTAGGGAAACAACAAAAGTTCCAAACCTCTTTGACATTCATCATATGTTAGTGAAGGATGCAACTATGCATTAAAACAATATTTTCATATTTTTGAATTTTTTTCAAAATCTATGTGTTAACCCCCCCTACGAAAATATTGAATTTTTCGGTAAATGCTTTATATTCTGGAGCCTATGACCTTTAGTGTTGTTTTAAAAAATTTAAACACATTCTACATTTCTATTAATGTATAATAAACCCTCTTTCATTGTACATAGGCTTAGTTTTAATTTTTTGTCTTTTAATTTAGTAAGACTTTATAATACTCCTTAAATTGGTGGACTAACCACTATAAAATCGCTATTTTCTAGGGAAACAACAAAAGTTCCAAACCTCTTTGATTCGTCATATGTTAGTGACAGATGCAACTATGCATTAAAACTGTATTTTCATATTTTTGAATTTTTTTCTAAATCTATGTGTTAACTCCCTACGAAAATATTGAGTTTTCCGGTAAATGTTCTATATACTGAAACCTATGATCTTTAGTGTTGTTTTAAAATTTCTAAAACATTCTACCTTTGTATTAATGTATATTTAACTCTCTTTCATGGTACATGGGCATCGTTTGAATTTTTTGTCAATTAATTTAGTAAAACTTCATAGTACTGCCTAAATTTGTGGACTAACCACTATAAAATCGTTATTTTATAGAGAAACGAAGACAACAAAAGTTTCAAACCTCTTTGACATTCATCATATGTTAGTTAAATATGCAACTATGCATTAAAACAATATTTTTCATATTTTTTAATTTTTCTCAAAATATATGTGTTAACTCCTACGAAAATATTGAGTTTTCCGTTAAATGTTCTATATACTACAGCCTATGATCTTTAGTGTTGTTTTAAAATTTCAAAAACATTCTACATTTGTATTATTGTATATTAAACTCTCTTTCATTGAACATGGGCATCGTTTCATTTTTTTGTCAATAAATTTAGTAACACTTCATAATACTAATTAAATTGGTGGACTAACCACTATAAAATCTCAATTTTCTAGAGAAACGGCAACAAAAAAAAAAGTTTCAAACCTCTTTGACATTCATCATATATTAGTAAATGATGCAACTATGNCGTGTTAACGAAAATATTGAGTTTTCCGGTAAATGTTCTATATACTGAAACCTATGATCTTTAGTGTTGTTTTAAAATTTCAAAAACATTCTACATTTGTATTATTGTATATTAAACTCTCTTTCATTGAACATGGGCATCGTTTGAATTTTTTGTCAATTAATTTAGTAAAACTTCATATTACTCCCTAAATTTGTGGACTAACCACTTTAAAATCGCTATTTTATAGAGAAACGAAGACAACAAAAGTTCCAAACCTCTTTGACATTCATCATATGTTAGTTAAAGATGCAACTATGCATTAAAACAATATTTTTCATATTTTTTAATTTTCCTCAAAATATATGTGTTAACTCCTACGAAAATATTGAGTTTTCCGGTAAATGTTCTATATACTACAGCCTATGATCTTTAATGTTGTTTTAAAATTTCAAAAACATTCTACATTTGTATTAATGTATATTAAACTCTCTTTCATTGAACATGGGCATCGTTTCATTTTTTTGTCAATAAATTTAGTAACACTTCATAATACTAATTAAGTTGGTGGACTAATCACTATAAAATCTCTGTTTTCTAGAGAAACGGTAACAAAAAAAAAGTTCCAAACCTCTTTGACATTCATCATATATTAGTAAATGATGCAACTATGCATTAAAACAGTATTTTCATATTTTTGAATTTTTTTCAAAATCTATTTGTTAACCACCCCTACAAAAATATTGAGTTTTCCTGTAAATGTTCTATATACTGAAGCCTATGATCTTTAGTATTGTTTTAAAATTTATAAAACATTCTACATATGTATTAATGTATATTAAACTCTCTTTCATGGTACATGGGCATCGTTTTAATTTTTTGCCAATTAATTTAGTAAAAATTCATAATACTCCCTAAATTTGTGGACTAACCTCTATAAAATCGATATTTTCTAAGGAAACGGAGACAACAAAAGTTCCAAACCTCTTTGACATTCATCATATGTTAGTGAAAGATGCAACTATGCATTAAAACAGTATTTTCATATTTTTGAATTTTTCTCTAAATCAATGTGTTAACCCCCTACGAAAATATTGAGTTTTCCGGTAAATGTTCTATATACTGAAGCTTATGATCTTTAGTTTTGTTTTAAAATTTCTAAAACATTCTACAAATGTATTAATGTATATTAAACTCTCTTTCATGGTACATGGGGATCGTTTTAATTTTTTGTCAATTAATTTAGTAACACTTCATAATACTCCCTAAATTGGTGGACTAACCACAATAAAATCGTTATTTTCTCAAAAAACGGAGACAACAAAAGTTTCAAACCTTTCTGACATTCATCATATGTTAGTGAATGATGCAACTATACATTAAAACAGTATTTTTCATATTTTTGATTTTTTTTCGAAATCTATGTGTTAACCCCTAAGAAAATATTGAATTTTTCGGTAAATGTTTTATATACCGAAGCATATGATCTTTATTGTTGTTTTAAAATTTCTAAACACATTCTACATTTGTATTAATGTATAATAAACTCTCTTTCATTGTACATGGGCATATTTTTAATTTTTTGTCATTAAATTTAGTAAAACTATATAATACTCCCTAAATTGGCGGACTAACCAAGATAAAATTGCTATTTTATAGAGAAACGAAGAAAACAAAAGTTCCAAACCTCTTTGACATTCATCATATGTTAGTGAAAGATGCAACTATACATTAAAACAGTATTTTCAAATTTTTGAATTTTTCTCAAAATATATGTGTTAACTCCCTCCTATGAAAATATTGAGTTTTCTTGTAAATGTTTTATATACTGAAGCCTATGATCTTTAGTGTTGTTTTAAAATTTGTAAAACATTCTACATTTGTATTAATGTATATTAAACTATCTTTCATGTTACATGGGCATCGTTTTAATTTTACGTCAATTAATTTAGTAAAACTTCATAATACTCCCTAAATTTGTGAACTAACCACTATAAAATCATTATTTTCTAGAGAAACGGAGACAACAAAAGTTCCAAACATCTTTGACATTCTTCATATGTTAGTGAATGATGCAACTATGCATTAAAACAGAATTTTCA
>NC_027751.1:2091869-2094136 GCF_000695525.1 Brassica oleracea var. oleracea
ATTTGTATTAATGTATATTAAACTCTCTTTCATTGTACATGGACATTGTTTTGATTTTCTGTCGTTTAATTTAGTAAACTCCATAATACTCCATTAATTTGTGGTCTAACCATTATAAAATCGCTATTTTCTAGAGAAACGGAGAGAACAAAAGTTCCAATGTGTTAACCCCTAAGAAAATATTGAGTTTTCCGGTAAATGTTCTATATAATGAAGCCTATGATCTTTACTGTTGTTTTAAAAATTTTAACACATTCTACATTTGTATTAATGTATAATAAACTTTCTTTCATTGTGCATGGACATATTTTTAATTTTTTGTCATTTAATTTAGTAAAACTTTCTAATACTCCCTAAATTGGTGGACAAACCACTATAAAATCGCTATTTTATAGAGAAACGAAGACAACAAAAGTTCCAAACCTCTTTGACATTCATCATATGTTAGTGAAATATTCAACTTTGCATTAAAACAGTTTTTTCATATTTTCGAATTTTTTTCAAAATATATGTGTTAACTCCTACGAAAATATTGAGTTTTCTAGTAAATGTTCTATATACTGAAGCATATGATCTTTAGTGTTGTTTTAAAATTTCTAAAACATTCTACATTTGTATTAATGTATATTAAAATCTCTTTCATGGTACAAGGGCATCGTTTAAATTTTTTGTCAATTAATCTAGTAAAATTTCATAATACTCCATAAATTTGTGGACTATCCACTATAAAATATCTATTTTCTAGAGAAACGGAGACAACAAAAGTTCCAAACCTATTTGACATTCATCATATGTTAGCGAATGATGCAAATATGCATTAAAATAGTATTTTCATATATCTCTATTTCTTCTCAAAATCTATGTGAAACCCCCCCCCCCCCAACGAAAACATTGAGTTTTCCGGTAAATGTTCTATATACTGAAGCCTATGATCTTTAGTATTGTTTTAAAATTTATAACACATTCTACATTTGTATTGATGTATATTAAACTCTCTTTCATGTTACATGGGCATCGTTTTAATTTTTTGTCAATTAATTAAGTAAAACTTCATAATACTTTCTAAATTTGTGGATTAACCACTATAAAATCGCTATTTTATAGAGAAGCGAAGACAGCAAAAGTTTCAAACCTCTTTGACATTCATCATTTGTTAGTGAAGGATGCAAATATGCATTAAAATAGTATTTTCATATTTTTGAATTTTTCTCAAAATCTATGTTTTATGTACTGAAGCCAATGATTTTTAGTGTTGTTTTAAAATTTCTAAATACATTCCACATTTGTATTAATGTATATTAAACTCTCTTTCATGGTACATGAGCATCGTTTTAATTTTTTGTCAATTAATCTAGTAAAACTTTATAATACTCCCTAAATTGGTGGACTAACCACTATAAAATCACTATTTTCCAGAGAAACGGAGACAACAAGAGTTCCAAACCTCTTTGACATTCATCATATATTAGTGAAAAATGCAACTATGCATTAAACAGTATTTTTCATATTTTTGAAATTTTTTTCAAAATCTATGTGTTAATAACCCCTATGAAAATATTGAATTTTTCGGTAAATGCTCTATATACTGAAGTCTATGATCTTTAATATTGTTTAAAAATTTCAAAACACATTCTAAATTTTTATTAATGTATATTAAACTCTTTTTCATGGTACATGAGCATAATTTTATTTTTTATCAATTAATTTAGTAAAACTTCATAATACTCCCTAAATTGGTAGACTAACCACTATAAAATCGCTATTTTCTAGAGAAACGGAAACAACAAAAGTTCCAAACCTCTTTGACATTCATCATATGTTAGTGGAGTATGCAACTATGCATTTTCATATTCTTGAATTTTTCTCAAAATCTATGTGTACCCCCCACAAAAATGTTGAATTTTTCGGTAAATGCTCTATATACTGAAGCCTATGATCTTTAGTGTTGTTTTAAATTTTCTAAGCACATTCTACATTTGTATTAATATATATTAAACTCTCTTTCATGGAACATGGCATTGTTTTAATTTGTTATTAATTAATTTAGTAAAATTTCATAATACTCCCTAAATTGGTGGACTAACCACTATAAAATCGCTATTTTCTGGAGAAACGGAGCCAAGAAAAGTTTCAAACCTCTTTGACATTCATCATATGTTAGTGAAGGATGCAACTATGCATTTTCATATTCTTGAATTTTTCTCAAAATCTATGTGTACCCCCCACAAAAATGTTGAATTTTTCGGTAAATGCTCTATATACTGAAG
>NC_027751.1:2094253-2113676 GCF_000695525.1 Brassica oleracea var. oleracea
ATTTTTTGTCATTTAATTTAGTAAAACTTCATAATACTCCATAAATTTGTGGACTAACCACTATAAAATCGCTATTTTCTAGAGAAACGGAAACAACAAAAGTTCCAAACCTCTTTGACATTCATCATATGTTATTGAAGGATACAACTACGCATTAAAACGGTATTTTCATATTCTTGAATTTTTCTCAAAATCTATGTGTAATCCCCCCAACGAAAATTTTGAATTTTTCGGTAAATGTTCTATATACTGAAGCCTATGATCTTTAGTGTTGTTTTAGAATTTCTAAACGCATTCTACATTTGTATTAATGTATATTAAACTCTCTTTCATGGTACATGGACATCGTTTTAATTTTTTGTCAATTAATTTAGTAAAACTTCATAATACTCCCTAAATTGGTGGACTAACCACTATAAAATCGTTATTTTCTATAGAAACGGAGATAACAAAAGTTCTAAACCTCTTTGACATTCATCATATGTTAGTAAAGATGAAACTATGCATTCAAACAGTATTTTCATATTTTTGAAGTTTCTCAAAATCTATGTGTTAACCCTAACAAAAATATTGAATTTTTCGGTAAATGCTCTATATACTGAAGCCTATGATCTTTAGTATTGTTTTAAAATTTCTAAACACATTCTAAATTTGTATTAATGTATATTAAACTTTCTTTCATGATACATTAGCATCGTTTTATTTTTTTGTCAATTAATTTAGTAAAACTTCATTATACTCCCTTAATTGGTGGGCTAACCACTATAAAATCGCTATTTTCTAGAGAAACGGAGACAACAAATGTTCCAAACCACTTTGACATTCATCATATGTTAGTTTAGAATGCAACTATGCATTTTAACAAAATTTTCCTATTCTTGAATTTTTCTCAAAATCTATGTGTTAACCCCTACGAAAATATAGAATTTTTCGTTAAATGCTCTATATTGAAGCCTATGATATTTAGTGTTGTTTTAAAATTTCTAAACACATTCTACTTTTGTATTAATGTATATTAAACTCTCTTTCATAGTGCATGGGCAACGTTTTAATTTTTTGTCAATTAATTTAGTAAAACTTCATAATACTTCTCAAATTGGTGGACTAACCACTATAAAATCGTTATTTTCTATAGAAACGGAGATAACAAAAGTTCTAAACCTCTTTGACATTCATCATATGTTAGTAAAGATGAAACTATGCATTCAAACAGTATTTTCATATTTTTGAAGTTTCTCAAAATCTATGTGTTAACCCTAACAAAAATATTGAATTTTTCGGTAAATGCTCTATATACTGAAGCCTATGATCTTTAGTGTTGTTTTAAAATTTCTAAACACATTCAGTACATGGGCAACATTTTAATTTTTTGTCAATTAATTTAGTAAAACTTCATAATACTTCTTAAATTGGTGGACTAACCACAATAAAATCGTTGTTTTCTAGAGAAACGAAGACAGCAAAAGTTTCAAACCTCTTTGACATTCGTCATATATTAGTGAAAGATTCAACTATGCATTAAAACTGTATTTTCATATTTTTGATTTTTTCTCTAAATCTATGTGTTAACCCCTACGAAAATATTGAGTTTTTCGGTAAATGTTCTATATACTGAAGCCTATGATCTTTAGTGTTGTTTTAAAATTTCTAAACACATTCTAAATTTGTATTAATTTATATTAAACTCTCTTTTATGGTACATGGGCATCGTTTTAATTGTTGTCAATTAATTAAGTAAAACTTCATAATACTTCCTAAATTGGTGGACTAACCACTATAAAATCGATGTTTTCTAGAGAAACAATGACAACAAAAGTTCCAAACCTCTTTGACATTCGTCATATGTTAGTGAAAGATGCAACTATGCATTAAAACAATATTTTCATATTTTTGAATTTTCTTCTAAATTTATGTGTTAACCCCTACAAAAATATTGAGTTTTTCGGTAAATGTTCTATATACTGAAGCCTATGATATTTAGTGTTGTTTTAAAATTTCTAAACACATTCTACATTTGTATTAATGTATATTAAACTCTCTTTCATGGTACATGGGCATCGTTTTAATTTTTTGTCAATTAATTTAGTAAAACTTCATAATTCTTTCTAAATTGGTGGACTAACCAATATAAAATCGATGTTTTCTACAGAAACGGAGACAACAAAAGTTTTAAACCTCTTTGACCTTCATCATATGTTAGTGCATGATGCAACTATACATTAAAACAGTATTTTTCATATTTTTGAATTTTTTCTCAAAATCTATGTGTTAAACCCCCTACGAAAATATTATATTTTTCGGTAAATACTCCATATACGTAGAAAGTTTCTCAATAAAACAATAACGTTTGTAAATATTTCATCTCCATTTTATTGACTAAGACATCCATCAAACAAGAATTAATTAACATAGAACAAAACAAACACTCTTTGTTGGTTCTCTCAGTTCTCAATTCTCACAAACTCCTCTCCAACATATCTTGGTATCTCCTATAAGACTCAACCTTCTCCAGCAAGAACTTCTCATGGCAGCTGGCGATGAACATATCTGCCAAACGATCAATATCAACATCACCAACACTATGATCATCATTAATGTTATTACTCTCATCAACCTCGTCTTCTAGCCACTCGAAGTACTCAGACTCATGATCATCCTCGTCTTCATCAGCATGTAGGGAGATAGAGAAAGAGTTAGTTACATGGACAACATGGGAGGAGGAGGACCCGAAGAAGACCTTGCGTTGGTGAATGGATGACGTTTTTAGGTAAAACATCATCATGAATAACCTCTTCTTGTTGTGTTTAGATATCTCTATAAGGATGGATTTTGCTCTGGAGAGAGACCGTAAAAGACTGTAAAGAGAGTGTGTGATGAGGTTTAGGAACATGGTTTTGAGTTTCATGGAGATTGGAGTAGATGATGATGATGATGACCTTTTGAGCTGCATGACTCAACCACGAGTTAGGAGACTCTCTCACACTCTTATTTTGTGAGCATTAATCAACAATCTTAACTATTTATAAGGGGCTCTCTTGACGTTTGTATCCCTACAAGCCCCAGCTTTTTACTTATAAGACAACGAGAATCCAGAGATGACACAAACGCGATGAAGTGTTGGTTTCAAATTTCAAACAACTTGCAACTGCTCCCTCCCTAATTATTCATCTTTGTGTTACCTCTAACTAGGCCTGGGCAAAATAACCGGAACTGAAGAACCCAACCGGAACCGAACCGAAATACCCGAAACTGGAACCGGACTAATACCCTTAAATACCCGAACGGTTCCTATATTTTTATATCCGAAATAACCGAACTGAACCGGAACCGAACCGAGAACCGAACGGGTACCCGAATATATAAAAATATTAATTATATACACATATAACATCACTAAATATATATTTTTAATTTAAAATTCTATTAAAAGTATCTGAAAATAGTTGAGGATAACTAAATTATTATAAAGTATCCAAACTATCCGAAAGTATCAGAAACTATGCAGATAGTTTTATCCGAAATATCCAAAGTAATCCGAAATATCCAAATTTTTTATCTAAATCATCCTAATTATTTGATATTTACCCTAAATAACCGAAATTTTATCCAAATTATCCGAACTACCCGAACTATCCGAACCCGAACCGGATCCAAATGAGAACCGAACTTTTCCGGATATTTTTCGGTTCCTACATTTACTATCCGAACCGAACCGAACCCGAAACTATCCGAACCGGACCGAACCAAAAATAGGTCAAGTACTAAATGGATCCTCTAGCCCCTATCCGGACTAACCAAAACCCGAAATATCCGAACCGAACCGAACCGATACCCGAAATGCCCAGGCCTACCTCTAACAATTATAGGAAACCACCATAACACAATTATTTACTCTTTATTTTTGTATAGACATATTAAATTTCTTGATCATACTATAACACCGAATAATTATGAATCAAAGTATACATAGCTCGCCAAAAAAGCTACTTCTCAATCGAGGCATAAACCATATATATTCACCAGTTGACAAAAATACACCAAAAACAAGACTACAAAATATAAATGAGGGGTTAATGTTTAGAATAATGTGTGGTTAATTATCATCTTTTAAGGTAACACGCAACTTGGTTTTTACGTGTTTCTCTGCATGTCCAATATAACGTAAACAAATTAGTCATTTCTTGGCTAAAAAGGAGAGATGAGCTTATTTGGTAGATTCAATGGGTTAAAGATTGGTTACTAGTTAAAGGAATTTATAATTCTAGAAAATCTTATTACATCATCGTATATTTTTATCTCCAATCATTTGGACGTGCTTCAATGGCCTATATTACCTATGATGCATGTACGTAAGGGTTTGGGAGTAGTTCAATAGAAATGTTGTTATAAGCTTTTTCTTTTTTCCCACATGTTATAAACTTATATATGATCCGATTCTAAATTAAGTCATTTACATGTAGTTTCATTTAATCAATAATCAGAAAATCATATTTCAAAAGTATAAGAAAAATTCTCTTAAATAGTCTTTATTTTCACAAAAATAGAATGTAAAAGAGGAAAATTATTAAAAGAGGTTTTATTGAAGAGTAAATATGTATGTATATTTTTAGGATTAACTAATCTAAGACTTAAGATTTAGAGTTAACATGTTGGATTTTGAGGATGAGTTCAAATGTTTGAAAATAAAAAATAAATATTAAATTTTCAAAATAAAAAATGTTATTTTGGTTATTTTATTTGTTTGAGAGCTATTTTTATGATAAAAACTTAAAAAGAGCTATTCCAAAGTATAATCGAATTAAATGTATTCCTGTATATAAAACTATAACTTATGAATATGGGACTTTGGACCTTTTGCATTAGGAAGAAACGGGTTCCTTGATCATCAAAATATGGCCCAAATATTTAGCAAAGGAAAGCCTTATGGGCTTTAAGTTAAGCCCATTAGATAAATATCCTTCTTATTTGATCAACGCGTCTCTCAACACTCGGCAGAGACTGCTAGTTGAGCTGTCATCATCCATATCCACACAGACAGCTCGAGAGCACCACTACTAACAGTAACAAGAATGTGAGTGAGAGCCACACGCCTACTTTAGCGCGTGTGATTAGTAAGAATGTGAAAAATCTCGTATCTCATCTTCAACGAGGACTTAAGAAGTTATCCATTGGCCAATGGTTTGATAGGATGATGCTGTTAGTGCTGAGTGTGTGTATCTGAGAAAAGAAAGAGACCGTTCTTATTTATCTGGTTTGGTTCTTGAGTAACTCTTTTTTTTTTTTTTTTGAGTAACTCTTTTTTTTTTCTTGAGTAACTTGATTCATGTGTCAAAGATTCTGATCATTGGTATTATTAGCTACACATAGGTGAGTCTCGTCTATTTTCTCCTTCGTGAGTATTATTTTCCTTAGGATTTATGTTAAGCTCGATCATACTTTTGAGTCGCTCTAAAGAAGCTGGATAAGACTTGAAACAAGTTAATGTTAGCGTTTTTATCATTTAAACTGCTCATGCAATGGAATATCATGGAAGCTAGTCTCTAACGTTTTTGTGTAGCTTAGATTATCAAATAGTCCATGAATAGTCTCTGAGTGATTGAATAGGAGCTGAAATGGAATCTTGAGATAGCTGTTAAAAGATGTGTGGTCAATGCTTGAGATAGAATCTTTTTTTCTTGTTTATAATTGGCTGTCTTAAGTGTGTTTGCCTCCATGGGTAACTTGATTGATTTGTTGGTGGTCTGCATGTGGAGAATGAAATGAATGAAGATCGTCTTTCTAACTGGTTTCTGTATAGTGTAGTGTTGTTGAGTGGGGTTTGTAGACAATGAGGAGAGGTAGAGGGAAAGGGAAGAAGCAGAGTGCATCTGCTCGGGAAGATCATGGAAGCGGTGAAGAGGATGAAAAGATTCCAGCTTATAGGAGAAGAGGAAGGCCACAGAAGCCTATGAAAGATGATTTCGAAGAGGAGGAGGAGGAAGAAGAAGAGTTGGTTGAGAAGATGGAGGAGGAAGAAGAAGAAGAGGATGGTTCAGTAACAAGTAAAAAAGAAGAAAACGAGAGGAAGAGGAAGATGGTTAATGGAAGCAATACGGATGTCAATGAAGAAGAGAATGGGTTAGGATCAAAATCAAGTAGAGATGGTTCCACCAAGTCCACATCTACTGGTTTCAGACAGAACGGGAGCAGAAGGAAAAGCAAGCCTAGACGAGCTGCTGAAGCTGTTGTGGAATGTAATGGAGTTTGAGAAAACTTCTTTGGTCAAGAACTTTCCAAGAAACATGATGAGACATTAACTTGAGGTTTCTTCTTCTTTTAGGTTATCTTACAAGTTTCTTTGTGAGTTGAGAACTTTGGCTATCTTTTGGTGTATCAATATGCATTGTCTTTCTTTTTTATCTCTCATCATCTGCTCTTGATTTTGACATTTGAGCCCAAAAAGATGATCCTCTCATCTCCAAAAGTTCTAATCATTCTAAGAGATGTCATTGTTACAACGTGTAAGTTAGGTAAAATGTAACAGCAGAGACATTAAGGGAAGAGAGCTGAGAAAATAAGAGAAGTGCCATTAGCCTTGATGGTCTACACAATTTTAAATAAACAACTTACATAATGTATAATATTATATTCTCCTCGATCAAGAAAAAATATTAGCATTTGTGAACATATTATTATGATGTCAAACATGCAAGAAACAACAAGTATACAAACGTTTTGTAATCTTTTATCAATCCCAATTGCAATAACTTAAGACTAAATTTCATTTATCAAATCTTACTAAAAGACCAACCGGATCTAAAAGGAGACTCAAGCCCTAGTCTAATTCAACCCAAATTGCCCACCTTTAATTTAATAAATATATAAAAATCTGACAGATGCTGCAGGTATCATTTTTAAATTTGACTATAATGACGGCATTAGTAATATATTTCTCGTGTTTCAAAAAAAAAGTAATATATTTCTCAATATGTACTATCTATATCCAGAACCTAGTTGTTATTGTGCAATCTCTGTAAGATCAGTCTTATGGGATCAGGTCTTTAGTTTCAAGGGTTAACCAATGCAGCCAAGCAAATGAAAAGCACTTCACTAAATAAAGCTAAGCAAAAAGAACAAATCAAACTTAAACCTACAAAATCTAAAGTATTACAGTTTACACAGACTCTGATGGATGTCTATGACTACTATTTAACTTTTTATACTTTTTTATTTATTACAAAAATCAAGAAAGATCTTGCTGTGGATATTGTGACTAAAAATTATCAAAAGAAATTTCAAGGGAAAAACAAGAAAACATATGTAGCTTTTTTGTTTGTTTTTGTTTTAGCTTTAATTTGAAAATAATCAACACAAATCAAAAGCCATAAATATTTAAACAAAATTTGTGTTATAATTTCACTTATAAACAAGAGAAAGGGAGGTTTAACAAATAAAAAAGTACTAAATTATTTGCAGTGTTGCTTGCACATCTGCCGACACCAGCTAGTTCCCTTGAAGTGTCACATCTTTTGTTGTGTTCCAATAACTGCACTGCTCATATTTCAGTCTTAAATATTTTAACATTTTAAATCACTAGTAATATTTTTTTACCATATTTGTTGCTCTTTAACTACAAGTCTACAACAGTTAGGAAGTCCCAACAGTTATCATTATATTCGTAAAGGAAACTCTCTATCTGTAGAACTCTGATCTCCTCGGCACTTTCTTTTGGGTTCCCGATACTTGAGTATAGAATATGTGAAGGATAATAATATATGAAGACTAAAAAAGTTATGATGTAAGTACAGAAAATCAGTATTAAGATCTGTAAAGTTGGATGTTCTATGCGAGTGTGAAGATTAGATGCTCCCTGGACTCAGATAGATGCTCCCAACAATTTAATATTACTTTAAATTTGAACTTACATCACCTATGACCCATGAAAAATTACATCACACATGACCCATCACAATCACATTTAATAATGGGTATCCAACATTAAGGAGAACCACCGAACCAGAACAACTCTCATTATAAAACACAACAAGAATACAATGGACCGAATAGTATAGTATTATCTCGTAATTACCACTTCTAAGATGCGAGCGGCCTGATAATAAAACTGTAGATGAGAACGATTTGTGTAAGCCAGATACTGTAGATATCACGGACCAACAAACTTAAGAAGCGTACGAGAGAATGATATCACTCATTTTTCGATATGAGAAGTATGCATAAGTACTAGAGAAAATATGGGTCTAAAGAAGCATGAACCAAGGGATGAGTACTTTTTTTTTTTTTTTTTTTTGGGATGAATGTTAAATTTATTCATGCAAAAAATGCAGCTATTTATGAATCAAAGAATCAGACTCATGAAACTAAGAGACAAAATTTCTATGTTTAATAATCCTCTCTAGAACCAAACCATATAGCAAGCTCTCCTTCCATTTTCCTCCTTCTTTAGAGTGAAAGCAACCAAAGCCTAACAGTTTTCTCCACAAACTTTGTTAGACACTGAGCTTCTCTTTCTTGTTCACCATGTCGTCGAGCATTGCACTCTCTCCGTATTGAGTGAACAACCGCTTGGAAAACATATCGGACAAGGAAGTTTTTTATGGGAGTAAGCCCAGGCCTGGTGATGATCGCAATGAGCTGACTCTAGTCTGTGATGAATCTGTTTTGCAACAAACCCTCTGCTAGAGCCTTCCAGGCCTATCTTGTGTACCTGCAGCTGAAGAATAGATGTTCACATGTTTCTTAAGCTTCGTTACACAGAGTGCAGGTCGCATTTATCCCAGTGTTCCATAACCGCATTTTATCTCCTGTTTGCAGTCTGTTGAGCACAGCGATCCAAACAAGGGTGGAGAACTTTGGAGTCGAATGGGTAAACCAGATGCCTCTGCTCCAGTTGCAAGTTTGGTGGCAGTGGTGAATCTGTTCCCAGGTTCTTTTAGCAGAAAATCTGCTGACAAATCTACCTTCCTCTTGCTTCCATAGAGCAATGTCATCACCCTGGTTCGCAGCCAAACGAAGAGTCTATTTCATTCTCCACCTCATTTAAAATGCTCACTTTGTGTCTTCTCCTTCTTCGTTGTCTAACAAGAACATCTGATACCAAGGCATTATCAACAATGCCTAAATCAATCAGACCGCGATCACCCAGAGCAACTTTAAGGCAGCCATGCTTGGACCAGACATCATACCAGAAGGAAGTATGCTTCCCATTCCCTACTTCCATATGGAGAAACTGTGTTGCAAGTTCTCGGTGCTTGAGAAGTTTCCTCCAAACCCATGAGCCAGAGGTTGTAGTACTGCTAACTGACCAGAAGGATCCCTTCTTGAAGAGATAGCAGTGAATCCATCGGACCCATAACGAAGATTTTTCAGAAGAGATTCGCCATATTAGCTTCAAGCAGAAGACTGTGTTCATTTCCTTCAGCGGTCTTAATCCCGAATCTCCCTCATTCTTTGGTAAACACAGATCCTTCCAACAGACTTTTGCTTTTGATGATTTGAGCTCAGGTCCCGACCAAAGAAAGGCAGAACAAAGGCTCTCGATCTCCTTCAGACAACTGCTTGGTAAGGTGAAAGCTTGCATCCAGAAGTTGGTCATGCTGGTAATGACAGAGTTGATGAGTTGCAATTTGCCAGCGTGGGAGAGAAATCTTCATGTCCAAGACTTCATTCGTTTCCTGATCTTCTCAACCAGAGGCATGTAGTCGGTGATCATCATACGCTTTGTGAGCAGGGGAAGTCCCAAGTAGCGGACTGGTAGTCGACCAGATGCCAGAGGGAAGCTGCCGAGGATATTTGTCTCTGTGTCTGCTGAAGTACCAGCAATGTATAGCGTTGACTTCTCCAGACTGATGTTTAATTTCGATATAGCGGCAAACTCTTCAAAAACTTTGAGCACTCTTTCTATAGAACGTTTGGTTCCATCAGTGAACACCATCAGATCATCAGCGAAACACAAATGTGTTACCTGAATATTCTTACACTTAGGATGATAGCCAACCAGATTCCTCTCCACTGCCTTGTCAAGCATGCTAGGTAAGACGTTGATGAGTACTTCTTGTTGTGTGCGGTGTTGAAAAATAGAACTTAAATTGTTGTGCTTTGTCTAGGACGCAAGTACTTAAAGGTCGTAACCTAGGTGTGACGTTCACACGTATGTTTTCACTCATTGCGTGAAGTCAATATTCTCAAAGTCTATGCTACGATATTAGATTGTTGTACATCAACCATGCAAGTTCTTTTCCCATATTTTTATTGATGATTTATATAATCATGGCACTGAGCACTGATTAATTGATTGTTTTCAACCTATTGATTAACAGCTTAAGTTTAGTATATTTTCAAAACATAACATGCACATGTAACGTGTCAACCTAAAATATGTAGTCACAAGCGTATCATGCAATTCTATGATCTAAAAAGGGGTAACGGGGTTAGATGGATACTTAGTTTGGTTTTTAGTTTGGTTGGTTCGAATAGTTTTTCGTTATTTACTTATTAGGTTAACAAACCATATACTTTTGAGTAATATATTTAGTGGAAATTTTTATTTTGGTTTCATATATATATGTTTGCATTCAACTCGGTTCAAAACCAAGTCAAATATGTGGTAGATTTTGCAAATGGAGAAACACAAAAGACGATCTCCATTTATTGTTGCCAACCTCATAATGCCAAATGGTGGACCAAACGAAAAACATGCATTATTAATTTTCTTGACATAAGAAAAAGGAAATGTGTTAGCTTGTCAAATAATTGAAAGGAGAAAAAATCTACTAAAAGGTTGAAAATGTGAACAGTATAAAGTAAAATAATTAAATTTTAAAAGATGTGTACATGAAAGACCTCTCCAATGTTCATTTGTTCAAGTCTCATCCAACTCCAAGATTAGAAACTGCTACTACATCACTCTCTATCTCTCGTTTTTGTTATGTGGTAATTAACATACAACAGTTTTTGTTTTGTCCGTACCGTTTTACTTAACTCTCTCACTGTCTTTGTCTATTACCACTCTCGTCTCTTTTTTTTCTTCTGTTGTGTCTCTCTATCTTCTTTCTTTAAACCCAACAACAGTCAAAATCAGGGAAGCCAAAATTTTCTTTGCTTTCTTCTCCTTTCGTCCTTGCCTTTAAACCGAGACAGTTAGGTTTTAAGAGAGAGAGAGAGAGAGAATGATGAGTGAGTACTCCCTTTCTGTCTGAGTAAGAGGAAACGAAAATGGATAGGGGTTCCAACTCGGGTCTTGGTCTTGGTCCAGGCCAGACAGAGTCGGGTGGTTCATCCACTGAGTCATCCTCTTTAAGTGGAGGGCTCATGTTTGGCCAGAGGATCTACTTCGAGGACGCTGGAGGTGGAACCGGGTTTTCTTCCTCCGGCGGGTCAAACAGAAGGGTACGTGGAAGCGGGTCGGGTCCTTCGGGTCAGATACCAAGATGTCAAGTGGAAGGTTGTGGAATGGATCTAACTAATGCAAAGGGTTATTACACGAGGCATAGAGTTTGTGGAATGCACTCTAAAACACCAAAAGTCATTGTCGCTGGTATAGAACAAAGGTTTTGTCAACAGTGCAGCAGGTTCTTTTTTTTTCTCTCCCGATTCTACCCTTAATTATAGTGTTTATTTGCATCTTTTGCCATTACCGAAGTCCAGATGAAACATTCTTCTACTATAACTCACAAAATATCAGAGATTAATATGTATATATCATTTGAACCCCAACAATTTTTTTAAAAAATATGTTTAATAAATGTTTCGAACCTTATAAATCTCAGGGCCGGCTGGTTGGAGTCCGGCCAAGACTTTCCTGTGAATCAAAATCCAAAGGCTTTAGCTTTCTTTCTTTGTAGATTGTCAGTGTCATATGCTTTTTTGGCTTTTAACGTCTTTGGAGGGGTTCTCTTTTAACTTTACAGCTTAGTGTTATGTAACTTGGTCTTGTGTTTGTTGGGACTCGTTGGGCTTATTTTGGAGAATATGTTTACGTGTACTTCTACATGCTTCTCTTTTATTTTTATTTTAGATTTTGTCTTTCTAAGAAATCCAAAGGGATATGAAATGAATGGACAATAAAAAAACCTATTTCCCTTATGTTTGCTTCTTTAGGTCATATCATTATTGAGGGGGACAAAACTGGTACCATAGCATTAATGACATGAACACTCAAGAAACTTTGTTACAAGAAACTTTGTTACAATGTGTAGGTCATAAGATTCGGAATTAAATTGATAATGAAACCTACTAGACTTTAAACAATCCATAAAGAAGAAATGTTTTCGTGTTAAGGATTAGAGAGATCATTATATATGTTGCTTTTCTTTGAAGCTAACTTGATCTTAATCATTAGGTTTCACCAGCTTCCGGAATTTGACCTAGAGAAAAGGAGTTGCCGTAGGAGACTCGCTGGTCATAATGAGAGACGGAGGAAGCCACAGCCTGCGTCTCTATCTGTGTTGTCTTCTCGTTATGGGAGGATCACTCCTTCTCTTTACGGTTAGATCCTCTTAGCTTGAAAACATACTAAGACTGACTCGTGTGCTTAAACTAACCCTAACATGGGCCAGGAAATGGTGAAACTACAATGAATGGGAGCTTTCTTGGGTCTCAAGAAATGGGTTGGAATAGTGCAAGAACGTTGGATACAAGAGTGATGAGACGGCCACCGTCGTGGCAGATCAATCCTATGAATGTGTTTAGTCAAGGATCAGTAAGTGGAGGAGGAGGAGGAGGGATAAACTTCTCATCTCCGGAGATTATGGACACTAAACCAGAGAGCTACAAGGGAATTGGCAGCGACTCAAACTGTGCTCTCTCTCTTCTGTCAAACCCACATCAGCCACATGACAACAACAACAGCAACAACACATGGAGAACTTCTTCGGGTTTTGGTCCGATGACGGTTACAATGGCTCAGCCACCACCTGCACCTAGCCAGCAGCATCAGTATCTGAACCCGCCTTGGGTGTTTAAGGACGATGATAATAACTGTCCGAATGATATGTCTCCTGTTTTGAATCTTGGTCGGTTCACCGAGACAGAGATAAGCGGTGGAACGACTTTGGGTGAGTTCGAGTTATCTGATCATCATCATCATCAGAATAGGACGCAGTACATGGAAAGTGAGAACACAAGGGCTTATGACTCTTCTTCACACCATAACAACTGGTCTCTCTGAGCCTCTTTGCATATGACAAGCGTATTGTTATTGTTACCATGAATGATTCTGCAATATCTTTATCTTTTTTTTTCTGTTACTGCTTACCAATAAACTAGACAATTGTTGCCAGGCAATGGCTTTTGTATTTTGCGCTTTTTTTTGTTTGCTATGCTGAATGATTCTTGTTGTTGTCTCAACTTCATGATCTCCACCAACTTAGGAGATCAGATTGATCAAATATTAGATAAATGTTACATACACTGATGACTTATCTATACTTTAAATTAGTAAATCAAACTATGAACTAAACATAACCGCTTTGCTCTGTGAAATACTCCTTTTCCGTGTCATTTCAATTGGTGTTTAAAAAATTTTATTTTGTTTTATAATAAATGATATTCTCACAATTCTAGATAAAATTTAATGTCATTTGAAATTTGTGACAATTACAAAATACTGCATTTTTTATTGGTTAAATTAGTTTTGTTTAATGTTATTTTATGTAATCAATATAAATTGTATAAAATTATGTATTTTTTTAATCTTTATGCAAAAACCTTAAACACTCCTTAAAGTGATACGGAGTGAAGCCTGGGTAAAAAAATCGGAACCGAAGAACCGAACCGGAACCGGACCAATACCCTCAAATACTCGAACGGTTCCTATATTTCTATATCCGAAATAACCGAACCGAACCAGAACCAAACCGAGAACCAAACGGATATCCGAATATATAAATATATTAATTATATATACATATACTATAACTAAATATATATTTTTTATTTAAAGATCTGTTAAAAGTATCCGGAAATAGTTGAGGATAACTAAATTATTATAAAGTATCCGAACTACCTGAAAGTATCCGAAACTATCTGGATATATAGTTTTATCTGAAATATCCAAAGTAATCTAAAATATCCAAAATTATTATCTAAATCATCCTAATTATTTGATATTAATTTATCCTAAATAACCGATATTTTATCTGAATTATACGAACTACCCGAACTATCCGAACCCGAACCGGAACCAAATGAGAACATAATATTTTGCGAGTATTTTTCAGTTTCTAGTTTTACTATCCGAACCGAACCGGAATCAAATGAGAACCGAATATTTTGCGAGTATTTTCAGTTTCTAGTTTTACTATCCGAACCGAACCGAACCGAATCCGAAACTATCCTAATCGAAACCCGAAACCCGAAATACCCGAACCGAACCGATACCCGAAATGACCAGACCGAGAACTGAGTATAGCTTATGCATAGCGAAGATATGGTTCACTGGTCAGGACTAAAAGAGTCTTCCAAGTTACTAATGGGCCTCCTCGGCCCAAAATTTATTTTCTGGTAGCTCCAAAATTTTTAATCGGGCTTTTTATCCATTGAATCGTTTCGTCGAATTCCAAATGTTAATGTCATTAATGGGCCTCTCTTCGTTGAGATTCTGTAACATTCTTCTGCTCTAGAGAGGGGAAATATAATACCATTAACAGGCCTCATAATGGGCTTTTACTTACACACCCCAAACAAAATTCATGTTAGCTCCAAATCTCTCTCTAAAGTGGGCTTTCTCCGGCTCTACTACCTCTACGGTCTCGTCGCCACCGAAGAAGAAGATCGAATCATTTTCTCGTGGATCTTGTGCCCTTCTGGTGAACATCGTAGGGAGGAATCATGGATCCAGCTGAGATGAGGTACTTGGAAGAAGAGGACGGTCCCATGATGAAGACAATCAAAGGCAGCGTCACTGGCTTCGCCGCCGGGACCATCTACGGAACCATTTTGGCCACGTGGAAAGACGTTCCGAGGGTGGAGAGAAACGTGGCTCTTCCGGGACTCATCAGAACGCTCAAGATGATGGGAACACACGGGCTCACTTTCGCTGCTATTGGAGGAGTTTACATCGGCGTTGAACAGGTGGTTCAGAGTTATAGGGGCAAAAGAGACTTTTTCAATGGTGCTATTGGTGGGTTTGTTGCTGGAGCTTCTGTACTTGGCTATAGAGGTAAACGCTCTTACGTATGCGTTTTAAACCAATGTCTACATGATTGGATTATGTCTAAATACTCTCAAAAGATATAATCTGTGTAATGATTGAAAGTACATAGCTTTCCACTGTAACCTGGTTTTTTTTTTTTGCTAAGTAACCTGGTTTCCACTGTAACCTGGTTTTATTTTGGTGAATTTTTTTTTTTTTTTTTTTTTTGACGCAGCAAGGAGCATTCCAACGGCGATAGCTGCAGGTGCAACTCTAGCTGTTACCTCAGCTTTGATTGACTCTGGGGGTCAGACGACAAGAGTAGACAACGGCAGAGAGTATTATCCTTACACCCCTGTCGAGAAAAGAGCTCAAGCTGAATCCTGATTTCTCTCTCTGTTTTGATAACTGTATCTGAGAGATGTGAAATCATGAAACTCTTTTGTTCTTGTTTCCTCATGTTTCTATGGAGAGTGACTTGCATCTTTTGCTTGAGTATTGAATGTAAGAAACGTTACAGTTCTGAGTATCTGAAATGTGTTTGCTTCTGCTAGTCTTAGAGGTGAAGAACATAGAGTGATATTTTGTCTCTTCTTATGGTTATGAATAAGCTCTTAGGGAACTACAACGATTGATACAGAGAAACTTTCACAGTTTTTTTAGTCTGTTTGAATGTGTTAGATGCTTTAAGGAAAAAAAGTTGAAAAGGAGCTTAAAATATATTTGAAACTGAAGGAGGGTACTCAAATATATATTGGTATTGAGAAACTTGTTATCTGTGTATAACAATTAAAGGAAATTAACATTTAAAAAAAGACAAGATTGCATGTTGTTATGATCAAATGAGCAGAAAAAAACATACAAAAAGAGAAGGGAGAGCTTTTAGAGTTAGAGAACTTGCTGTGCAGTTAATTTCTGATGTCATACGAGCTAGCAATCTCTGAAGAAGAACGGATCAAGAGAACTCTACAGTGACTGAGACATCTTCCTCCATCACCATTCATCATTAATCACCTTGCAAGCAGTAAAGTTGCCGGATATTTCCCGTTGCTGTCACCAGAAGAAAAACAGAGGATAAACATCTAATGACCAACGGAGTAAATGAAGTAGAATGTGATGGACTCAATGAATATACCGTAAAGCCAGTCTTTGAAATGCATGTGGAACGCTGTTGTAAGTTCTCGTTTTCGGTTATCTTCAAGAGGAGTTTCTCTTAAGGATTGTCTTGTTTCTTCCAAGTTCTTAAGCTGGTCAAACAAAGATGTAGTTTCGGTATCAGATGCTGTAGTGATATGGAAGGAAAAACAAACAAAGCACTTCTGTTCCAAAAAGAAAAAGAAAAACATACGCTTGTCTGTTGTACTGCCATATACGCATCTGGTAATGGAAATGGATTGTCTTTCGTGGAACCAAGCGCCTCTCCTACAAACCAGTTTGGGATCTGAACCAGAGGCATTGAAGTGAGAAGTTACAGTGTGAACACAGTCTTGGTGGTAACCAAAATCTCTAGTTATTACAAAAAAAGTAAATTTAACAAAAAGGGGGATCTTACCAAAAAGTTAGTGAACTGGTTAGGGTCCACACAAGAAGCCGATTCAGATTGTTTATCAGAGGCACCCGTAGGATGCGACAGTGAGTCATGCGGATCGACTGCTCCAAGTGCCAAAGATTCATTCCATCTGTTGATAGTTGGCACAATCCCTACCTCGGTCATGTGCTCCTCCAAGTGTGAGTAAAACGTATTATATGGAGCCACCTGGAACAGATTTCAAATTAATGCCAGCAGTACCCAACTGAAGAAGTCAGTCGAACAGCATATTCAATTGTCCAGACATAATATTGACATGATCATGAGCATAACAGGCTTTCAGCACAATAAAGATATAACCTAACTAAAGCTAAAAACAATTGTGATTGCATTACTAATTTCAGCTGAATATCAGGGCCCCAAAAAGAGTTGTAAATTATGTCCTCAATCTTAGAGAGACACTTCACCTGTAGTTTGTGGTTATCACCAACAATAAGAGGTCGATGATTGACTCCCAAATAGAACACACATTCTCGGCAATTGGCGATGCAGATTCGTTTGGTAGCTGCAATCACATGAACTCTCTCACAATGCTCAACTCTTACTGCCTGCACATGCTCAGAAAATAAACTAGTCTGAATCTTCTAAACCAAAACTCGCTAACAGAGAGTTAAGCATGAAGGAGTATATTTTCATACCTTGCCGGCAGCTCCCAGAACGATAGTAGAATCAGAACATCCATACACAGTTGCATACCTCAATGGCGCTAAAAGATAAATGACAGAATCATGGCAATTGGCAACCTGCAGAATACACAAAAATATGAAGTTGAAGTGCATACATAAGCGAAAGAAACGAAATGAGGAAGCCTACAACTACCAAATGTGACGAGTTGCTGATTAGAATGAAAATTAGTTGTACAGTACTGACCTTCACAGATCTACCCTTTAGATCAGAAGCCTGCTTGAAAAGCGAAGTCTTGGAGACTCCTTCGATGATACAAGGACCTCTATCATTAGATGGAACTTTATTAAGAGCTTCACAGGTAACTACGGTTGCAGCTTCTTGACCAGAGGCATTAGAAGGTCCATTTTCTTTCCCAGAAATTCTGTCAGAAATGCTTTCCATGGCGGAAGCTATCTTTTTCAGAAGCCAATCATGCACTTCGGAAGCAGGAACCAGAACAGCGGGGATATCAGGGTTAGAGTTCTTAAAGAAAGGAGTAGCTTGACTGAAAGAAGGTACATCAGATCCCTTATCACCAAAATGAAGAAGAAACCCAATGTGCTCAAAACTCTCCAAAGACAGGACCTAAATAACAACGGATGTTATAATGAAATAAACATTTAGCATAAGATATACACTCTCTGCCATTCCATTAATATTTGTATTCCAACATATGTTTTTTCTATCCATCTAATAGAAACAGTTATCTCCTTCCAGAATGAGTTAAAGAAATGTTTGCACATACCGAAGATTCATCTCCTTGTCCCTCTACAGGATCTGCAAGGAGAGAAATAATATTTGCTATATGCTTTTGCAAATACGACAACTGATGAGCTTCTTCATCTGCTGGCGATGGCATAAACCGACGGCTGTTGCTCCGAACAAGCTGCAAGATAACGAAAAACGAAATCTAACTCAAACTTCAAAAAGCAACAAGATTGTCTAGACCCATATGATTGAAACAGTAACGAGAACAAATTTCAAAGCTCAGAAACTATTGCCCAACTATAGACTGAGCCCAAATTATCACCAAAAGGAAACATGGAAGGACCAACCAAAATAAGGAACTATGAAAAGAAACAGAGTCAAACCCCACACAAAACACAGCAAAGTAGCAGTTATTTGACTTCAATCCGTGTACTTTACACTGCTTCGGAATTGTCATTTTGTCAAAGAGACGGGAACCAAACTTAAAAAGAGCTCTCCAAACAGAAAGGCTATCATAGCGTTCGTCACATTTCACCAATAAGCTCAAATATATTACAAAGCAATGCCTCAACGAGCATCTTCGAAATAATTACAAACACTTAACCGACTTCTCCCTCTCACTCTCAACATTGCTTAATGAAACCTAAAGTCTCCAAATTTCATAACTTGCATTGCAAAACTATAGTAAAACTCAATGATCATACGCACGCACTAAGATCACATTAAAAAAACATTTCATGATTCAACAAATGCTAAACCGTAAGGAACTTGCCTGAATCGGGGATAAGGCGGACAAGTAACCATCGAAAGCAGACGCCGAAGGCCAGACATCCGCCACAGCCGCAGAGTCCTTATGCGTCCTCGGCATCAGCTTCTTATACGACTGAACGTACATAAACAAAACCAGATCCCTCACATCAGCTCCGATCGAATCAACCTCCTCTGGCTTAGCCACAACAAGAGGATCAGTCTCCGAGTGTAGCACCGAGGCGAGAGTTTCGAGGACGAGGCGCGCATGGTCAGAGGAGATCGAGAGCGCTTCGGAGACGGCGGGAGATCCGACGCGGTTGTTCGTCGCGGAGGATGCTAGCTTCTGCTTGATCGGAGCTAAGGTTTGGATCGGGTCGGCGAAAAGGAGATTCGGGATTGGGAGGAGGCCGTGTTCGAATGGCACCCGCCTCGGGTGGATTAGTGGATTCGAATTTTGAATCGGGTCTGGGTCAGGTGGTGGTGGTGATTGGTCGATTACTTCTTCCGTCATAATGCCTCTAACTCGCGAAAGAGAGAGAGACAAGTCGCAGATCTTTGAACGAAAAAAAAAAAAAAAAAAA
>NC_027751.1:2113802-2117541 GCF_000695525.1 Brassica oleracea var. oleracea
AAAAAAAAAAAAAAAAAAGAAGAGCAGTTAATGTTACAGTGCGCGCAGTCACACGCCACTACCCTACACCCTAGCTTAAGAGTCAATAACAAATGGGCCTTTGCGGCCCACTAAGCAACAGTTGACTTTTCGCATCATTTATAGATCATGATTCATGACATTTCCAGAGATTGTGACAATTATCAGAACCGAAGTTTGATACTTTTTTTAAAATCTGTTTAAAGCAAAGAAGACATCCTTCATATGTGGAAAACACAAAGCCTAAAGAAAAGGTTCTTAACATAAGATCCGTGAAGCTATACTAAAGCCAAAACTACCTAAAAGAAGAATGTTTTATCATCAGAAAATGATAGAATCTTCCTACTATAAACATCATCAGAGAGATGATTGACTTGTCTTCCTAGTAATATCATCAGAGAATGATAACAGATCTAAAAGCTCAAGAACATATATCACCAGTAGATGAGATCATCCACTTCTCCCTCTTTGCTATCATCAGAAGATGATGTCGTACTCACTGATCTCCTTCTGATGACCCATCATCGCATGGACATTAAAGTCCGAACTCTTTTCTCCCTTTCAGCTCTCTTAGCACTAGGAGTGCTCTTCATCTTCTGAATCTCTTCCATCACAACCTTCTCCACTTTATCAATAGAGTTGAGGAGCTTCTTCTGTGGAGTGAGCGCTTCTTCTTCCTCTTCCGCTGAACTCTGCCTTGTGATGTCGAGAAGAATCTGATGGACTTTAGCAGTTGAAGGTGGCCAGGGACGCTTGAACCCAACAGACGGACCAGGAGTCACCATGGAGTAGTTCCGCTCGCCAGACACTGGTGCTAAAGAATCATCAAGAACCCCAAGCTGTTGTGGAGTTGGGGTCTCAACGTCTCCCATACGAGCTCTCCTTCTCTCAATCGCCTGCATAAAGAAGCTCTTTAGCCACAGTTTATATGATAATTTTAGTTAAAGCAAAGCCTCTCTGGCTATGATGTAACTAACCCTAACGACAGAAGACACGTCACGGAGAGGCGTTCTTGGATACCAAGAAGGCAACACAGAAGCTGAAGCACGAGCCCTGCCACGCCTCGCAACACCCAAGCCTCTTCGTCGAACTCCCAAATTGCCCCTCGCGAATCCACCTCTTCCCATCGATTCTGAAGGAGGCAGCCTCTGAACAGGGGACTGAAACGGATTCAGATGCGCTGGCGGCTCGTCGAGCAGGATCCCGTGGGATCGCCGGTTGAGAAACGCGGCGGGGTAATCCACAGGCCTCTCTCTCCGGTCTCTCGCTTCTGGCATTATGATTAATCCAATCCCTACGAATCGAATAACCAAACGGTTACAAGTTAGAACACAGCGTAATCATCTAAACTCAATCGTCGAATCCTCTAATCTTGTTCACCATTTTAATCGAATTCTCTCATACCTAACTAATCCTCGAAACTAATCATCTAACAAAATCGAGTAAAACTGCTAACGAATCATCAAGAACAGCGTGGAGATACAGATTAAAGTTCAATGGATTCATTTTACCTGTGAATCTTTCTTCGATAGATTCCTTCGTGCGACAGCTCTAAAACGACTTGCGAACGGTAAAGCGAGGGGACAAAAGGAATAAAGGAGAAAAGCTTCTTTTTTTTTCTCAGTGAGAGGGGAGAGACGATCTGGCGATTTTTTTTTAAAGGCCATCATCTTCTTGGGCGGGTTTTATAATTGAAAATGAAAATTTTCGAGCTCGCACGTGCGAGAGAAATTCAAATCTGTGTGAAATTTTTTGAATTTTGACCGTAGGCGGGATAACTCAATTTCGTCAAATTTCATTTTCAACAACAATTCGTCGGTTCTTTGGAATTTAGTTTTACTTCTTCTAAAGCGATCAAGAATCTTTGGCCCAATTACAGAAATAATGAACCGACGACTGGGGCTTTGGCCCAGTTAAGCTAGTTCTTTTTTTTTTGTCAACTTGTAAGCTAGTTCAATTTTTTTTTTTTGTAAGCTAGTTCATATTTTACCTACAAAGCCCCAATTATTGAATTCTTGTGCGTTAACGATGTAAAAAGTGGTTGCGGTTGCGCGAGTTTGCGAATGCGGGTGGTTGCAGTTTCTAGCGGTTTTAAGAAATTTGTACGACTGATTATATAGTTAGAAATTGGTGTGTCTGTGGAATACTTATGACTGATTAAATACCAAATGCGGTAGCGGTTGAATAATAAATTAACAATATTTAAATTTATATAATTATAAAATATCAAAAATCATAATATTAAATATAAAAATTAATTTTAGAAAGTTATAGTTTTAAATTTTTAAAATTATAGAAAATATTATAATATTAATTAAAATATAATAAATATATTTTAGTATTTTATAATTTCAATTTAAAATTTTTATTGAATATTTTTATTTTGTATTTATATTGTTTTTAAACAAAATTTATCCTGCAACCGTCCACAACCGCAAACGCTAGCTGGAATCAGCTTTTGAATTTATGAAGTTTAGAACGGTTTGAAATGGTTTAAAACGGTTTGAGGGATTGTTGTAAAACGCTAACAACCGCTACTACCCGCAAACATAGTTTTTGCAGGTGGTACCACGGAAACCAGTCATGTCAACAACCTAAATTGATCATGGGTATGGTAACTGAAAGATTGCCTCCAAATTTTTTAAAATAATGTATATAAATATAAACTTTAACTTTTTATAAACATAATCTCTCTATTTTTTAAAAAAAATATTATAATTCGTTATTAATTACCTATGCGTGTCCTTAAAATTTCATCGAACAACTGTTATTTTATATGAAGTTTACATCATAAAGCGCACTTGTTTTGTTTTTGCTGTAGGTGGAGTCCACCTGGTGGACCTTCGGATATATACTACGCCCGCTCTCTTGGGCTGAGAGGTTATGTATAGCACAAGGGACCGCTCGGATTTGATGGATATACATGGATATAGTTTGAGAAAGTATGTACATGGCAACCTTAAATCAAGTAAAAAAATCTGTTAGATGATGAGTTGATTCCTCGCATATCATCACATCAAGCGTTAATTTCACACGTCTGGTTCAGGGTATCCTTAACTTGCAGAGAAGTCACTATCCACCAAAGTGCAAAGCATAGACTATACATATGCAACAAGAGTGCAGGACTCTCAGCTCCCCAAGATGCTTACCTTGCGCCTGAAGCTTGAGTTTCTTCTGGTTATAAATCATCTCAGAGCACATTTATTCGAGTCCCTTAAGTAGGTTGGTTAGCATAATTGGGCTTTAAAAATAAAGATTAAATCGGATTAAAGTAAGAGGCGTTGTTTAATTACGACCGCGAAGAGGCGTCCCTTACCAGGCACGTGTCACGTTCCAATTGGCGAGAGGAGCGGTGACGGGGTAAACCCAGGTTCGTTTCATTTTTCCTTCTCTTTTTTTTTTCTGTTCTCTCCTCCGACAAAATGCGATTTCAAAGGCGATTCTCTCCCTCTCTGTGGCTCGCGTCGAGGAAACGGTGACAGCTCTATCGGTGGGTCTCGGCGAAGAAGGAAAACAGAGACCTTTCTATCTTTCTATTGGTGGTTCACCTTGAAGAGCGTCCGGTGAACTCTCTCTCTACCGGTGGCTCTCTGAGACGATGAACAACGCGACTGCTGCGGTTGAGGCGAATCGAAAGGTAAATCTGCGGTTATATATGTTTATGTTTCAATCTTTCAAGTTTGCATGTATCAGATTCTTCATCGTGAATCTTTGAAATTAA
>NC_027751.1:2119766-2120033 GCF_000695525.1 Brassica oleracea var. oleracea
TCTTTGTCAACGGAAGAGAGTATCATTTGGCTTACTATCTCACCAATAGTATTTATCCGAGATGGGCAACTTTTATCCAATCTATTCCAGTTCCACAAGGACCGAAAACTGTTTTATTTGCTCAACGACAAGAAGCTGCCCGAAAAGATGTCGAACGTGCTTTCAGCATCTTGCAAGCTCGATTTGCCATTGTTAAAAATCCGGCACTTTCTTGGGATAAAGTCAAGATTGGGAAGATTATGAGAGCATGTATCATACTCCATAATA
>NC_027751.1:2120072-2133150 GCF_000695525.1 Brassica oleracea var. oleracea
GATTTTCAACAAGGAGAAGGAAGTGTTTCTTCATATGTCGATCTCACCTATTCTACAGATATCCCTACAAATATCGCCAATCAGATGGGTTTTCGAACAAGAATTCGTGATAGACAAGCGCATCAACAACTGAAAAGTGATTTGGTTGAGCATATATGTCATAAATTTGGACGCGATCAAGACAACAACTGAGCTTCGATGTCTCTTTCAAATTATTATCGTTTATTTTAGTAATCTTTGTTTTAAGGTTTTTATGTTAAAATATATGTTTAAAATGTTATATTTGACTTTGTTTTATTTAATAAATAATTTTAATCTTTTTTAACAATTTTATGTTTACAAATAAATTTAATATTTTTTTATTGCTAGGAACCTTAATTAAGCAACTACTAATAAACTCCTATCATTAAGTGTTTCTTAACAAAGTTGCCTGTCATAATTATAATAGTTAAAAATTAATGATGCCCCACTTAAACAACAATTAAAGGTTGCTAGCAATGCACATGCTCTCAGAAATGCGACTTTTATTTGTTTGAGGGTGCTTCTGTTGGAGTTGTAGACTGGTCAGTTACCTAATATGGTTCCTTTGAAAGTGAAGAAGAGGAAATCATTTGTGTATATGTCATATGTGGAAGTGGGCACAAGGAAGAGATATCACTGGTCGACGTCTTAAACATGAAGCTTCAAAACACAGGATCTAGCTGATAAGCAAGCTATTGCAACTGCACGGAAATGGATTCAGAGATGCGTCCTAGGATGAGATCTGTGTCTGAGAGTTTGGGTCGAATCAACTCAGTGTAAACCTTGTATCTTCCGAAAGAGAGTTCGGTTGTGTCATAGGCTTTTTTCTGTCTCGCCATCTAGAACCAAACATAAGTATATATTAAAAATACTAAAATATGTAGACTGTCATTGCTTTGACATTTGCATGATAGATCCTCTGTTCCCAAAAAAAACAAAAGAATTGATTATATTATGGGCAAGTGGTTTTTTGTTATTATACATTCCTTTCAGTGGTTTGTTTTCATTGGTCGAAAGTGAGATTCAGTTTTGATTAGATGCGTAGATCTTTTTTCGTGAAAAGATGATTGATTAACGAACAAAAAAAAACACTCGATGCTTTTTAGTGGGATTGAGCTAATCTATACCAAGCTTTCTCTTTGTAACCAAAAAATGAGCTAATAGAAGAAATATTCAACTCAAGTGCTTGATTGACTCTCTCTTGCCGTTCAGCCTATATAGATTCATAAATACATACATCAGAAATGGAATGTCGATCTATTTCGAATATAATTTTTGTCGGAACATCAAGCATGATCGCATCCCACCGTCCTCTCCTTTGTTCAAATTCACAACAAAAGTAGGTTTTACTTTTTATATTATTATAAGAAACAAAAACACAAAAAAAGAGCAAGGGGAGATTCTTCATGGCAAAACATATACTATATCCCTAAGCACACTGATTACTTCCAAATACAGCAGCCCACTCGAGAAAATTAAATTTAAAAAGAGAGAAACACTTCCTCTATTTAGAAGTTCCTATTAGTTGATCAAAAAAAAAAAGAAGTTCCTATTAAAGAAATAAAATAGAGAGGCGACCTTTTTTTAAGTTGTTGACATTATAAAAGCCAAAGCTGGACCACGATTCCCCACTTCTATCAAATGTAAGAATTTTCTCAGAACATAAATATTTAAAATGAATTGATGGGGAATCATTTTTATTTTTAAATTCAGATACAAAAATATAAAGAAAAAATCTAGAGTGAATTAGCCCAAAATCATATAAGAAGTAGCAAATTAGATAAATGCCTATGACACAAAAGTTGTGGGGATTCAATATAGAGAAAATGTCAAAACTGACATTATGTCTATAAAAAAGAGATCACGACAAAACCGGTGATAATAGGTCATAAGCTAAATGAAATAAAAGATAATTAGGGGAAAAGCAATGGATCTCTCTCTTTCTTCCCTCTATTATTTTTCAGAGAGAGAGAATTGCGTTATTTCCCATGCTTGATCAATCTGGTGAGGTTTTCATCCAGTATATCAGGTTTGTCTTCGGCAATGTCTTGTCTGGTTTTGTTTTTTTTTTTGTTTTTAGTTTCTCTGAATCAACTTCGCTTCTCTTTTAGAAATGTTTCAATCGGATCAAAATCTTAGATCGATTTGTTTCATCCTGCCCTCTCTGTTAGGGTTCAATCATCTTCAAGCTTTTGATTTGCATGCAAGGATTTGAGACTTTCGTTTGCTTTTATTTGTTTGATTCGATTGGTTCTGGGTTTGATGTTCTGAAGCGTTGTTTTTGATTTCGTCTGTGCTGAATCAAGCTATTGTCAAAGCCAGACTCTCTCTGTCGCGTTTTCCTATCTCCGGTATGTTTTCGGTGGAATACCGATTAGACCGTCCGGGAACGGCTAACTTTTGGGTAAATCAAGCAAATTTAGCAAAACGTTAGTGTGTTGTTTTCCCTGATGTGGGGTTTAGGTTAGCAAACAAAAATCTAAGGTAACCAGCTATAAAAAGTAATAAACGCTAAAAATATTGTTAAATAGATATTCTAGAATTTTTAGCATGTATATCGGAAGATTATTGCATATGCTAAAAAAGTTATTGACAAACTAAAAGAAACTTTGCACTGTGAATTAGCCCAAAATCATATAAGAAGTAGCAAATTAGGCAAATACCTATGACACAAAAGTTGTGGGGATCCAACATAGAGAAAATGTTAAAACTGACCTTATGTCTATAAAAACGAGATCACGACAAAACCGGTGATAATAGGTCATAAGCTAAATGAAATAAAAGGTAATTAGGGGGAAAACAATGAATCTATCTCTCTTTCTTCCCTCTATTATTTCTCAGAGAGAGGGAATTGCGTTATTTCTCATGCTTGATCAATCTGGTGAGGTTTTCACCCAGTATATCAGGTTTATCTTCGGCAATGTCTTGTCTGGTTTTGTTTTTTTTTTGTTTTTTGTTTTTTTTTTAGTTTCTCTGAATCAACCTCGCTTCTCTTTTAGAAAGGTTTCAATCGGAGCAAAATCTTAGATCGATTTGTTTCATCATGCCCTCTTTGTTAGGGTTCAATCATCTTCAAGCTTTTGATTTGCATGCAAGGATTTGAGACTTTCGTTTGCTTTTATTTGTTTGATTCGATTGGTTCTGGGTTTGATGTTTTGAAGCGTTATTTTTGATTTCGTCTGTGCTGAATCAAGCTATTGTCGAAGCCAGATTCTCTCTGTCGCATTTTCTTGTCTCCGGTATGTTTTCGGTGGAATACCGATTAGACCGGCCGGCAACGGCTTACCTTTGGGTAAACCAAGCAAATTTAGCAAAAAGTTAGCGTGTTGTTTTCCCTGATGTGGGGTTTAGGTTAGCGGGTTTAGGTTAGCAAACAAAAATTTAAGGTAACCAGCTTTAAAAAGTAATAAACGCTAAAAAGATTGTTAAATAGATATTCTAGAATTTTTGGCATGTATATCGGAATATTATTGCATATGCTAAAAAAGTTATTGACAAACTAAAAGAAACTTTGCACTGGTCCTGTGTTAAAATATTAAATAAGTTAGCAAATATTGATGTCGAAGATTTGTTAGATATGTTAGCGCGTTAAATAAAGTATTGTAAGCTATATAGTTTAGTGACCATGTAACACTTTTTTATGCAGGTTTAGCGTCAACTCTCAACTGCTAACGGGGTTTGTCTATAAAAGGAAGCCAACAAGCAAACTCTCACCATAAAAAGTTGTCTAGTTAACAAAACCAATACCACTCCTCCGTTTCTATGTATTGATTGTAGACTTTGTAGTTACAGAATCTTGTTTCGTAATATTTTATTAATACAAGTCAGTAACTAAAATATTAGTTTGCTCCATTGTCATTGTGGCCAATTATTTAAGTTAACGTCTTTGAATTGTTTGTAGCCGGCTAAGAATAATACTGGATGAGTATATTTAAAGTTGGCTATGGAGTGTCATCACTACAAAAAGGAAGTTGATAAAGGAGAACAAAGATTCATTATTATATATAGATAAATCAGTACAAAAAGGGACACAAACGTCATTGACTGTCCAAACAAAACATGGTGTCTGCAATCTTTATGAATAGAAGCTAAGTACAGTCGTAGCAATGTAGGTAGTGTGGAGTGTATTGTTGCTAATATTAGTATTTCAAAATCCAAATATAAATTTGGACGATTCTGAAACTAACGAGGATGTCTTTCCATGTCTTTTCCACCTGTATTGTCGGTCCCATCACCCTCACGGATTTCTTCAGCCTCACGATTGTCGGTAACTGGAATCTGAAACATTTACATGAATAGCAATGTTAAAAAAAATAAAAACAAGAAAATGTGTTGCAATTTGTAGAGTACAAACAAAACATAATGAGAACAGTATTTATAAATAGAAGCTAAGAAAATTCATAGCAAGGTAGTGAGCAAAAGTATGTTGCTAACATGAGCAAATTAAAATCCAAACAAAACGGGAAACAAACATCTTTGGCAGTTCAAACAAAACATAGTGTGCAATCTTTATGAATAAAAGCTAAGTACATTCGTAGCAATTTATTATGGAGTGCATTGTTGCTAATATTAGTATGCCAAAATCCAAATATAAATATGGATAATTCTGGAGAAAAGGAGGATGGCTTACCATGTCTTCTCCACCTGTATTGTCTGTCCGTCACCCTCATGGACTTCTTCAGCCTCACGATTGGGTATTGAAACTTGAAACATTTACATGAATAAAAAAATTTAAAAAATAAAAACGAGCAAATAGAGAAATTAGGGCATACTTGATCCTCGTGTCTTTATCAGATACGTGTTGTGGCAAGATCAAGGTAATTACATAGCTAACCGGGACTTCTGTAACCGGGATTTCTGTTACACGGTCACTAAACTGTATAGCTTACAATACTTTATTTAACGCGCTACCATATCTAACAAATCTTCGACACCAATATTTGCTAACTAATTTAATATTTTAACACAGGACCAGTGCAAAGTTTTTTTTAGTTTGTCAATAACTTTTTTAGCATATGCAATAATCTTCTGATATACATGCTAAAAATTCTAGAATATCTATTTAACAATCTTTTTAGCGGTTATTACTTTTTAAAGCTCGTTACCTTAGATTTTTGTTTGCTAACCTAAACCCCACATCAGGGAAAACAACACGCTAACTTTTTGCTAAATTTGCTTGATTTACCTAAAGGTATTCCACCGAAAACATACCGGAGATAGGAAAACGCGACAGAGAGAATCTGGCTTTGACAATAGCTTGATTCAGCACAGACGAAATCAAAAACAATGCTTCAGAACATCAAACTCAGAACCAATCGAATCAAACAAATAAAAGCAAACGAAAGTCTCAAATCCTTGCATGCAAATCAAAAGCTTGAAGATGATCACTACAAGAAAACAGCGATATACTAAGGGAAAAAATCGTCGGTATGTCGTCGGAATAACGTTATTCCGACGACATACCGACGAAACAAGTTCTCGGAAATAACTCCTCGGAATTTCTTTTTTCCTCGGAATTTTCCGACGGAATTCCGAGGAAACAAATTTTCGAGGACATTCCGAGGACCACTAGTTCGTCGGAAAGCTCCTCGGAATATATCGAGGGAGAACGTCGACGGGATATTTCCTCGGAACTTCGTCGATCGATGCGTTTTTGGACATATAACCATCGATCGATCCTTTTACACCGAGGGAAATGTTCTTCGGAATATTCCGAACGTTTTTTTATAAACGGATCGATCGATGGATATATGTCCAAAAACGCATCGATCGATCGAGTATATCAAGTGTTCCTCGGAATTTCCTCGGAATATTCCGAGGAAATTCCGACGATGATGACTCGGAAACAGACTACAATTGATTTTTTTTTTTTTTAAATACCGAGAAAATTCTGAGGAACACTTGATATACTCGATCGATCGATGCGTTTTTGGACATATAACCATCGATCGATCCTTTTACACCGAGGGAAATGTTCTTCGGAATATTCCGAACGTTTTTTTATAAACGGATCGATCGATGGATATATGTCCAAAAACGCATCGATCGATCGAGTATATCAAGTGTTCCTCGGAATTTCCTCGGAATATTCCGAGGAAATTCCGACGATGATGACTCGGAAACAGACTACAATTGATTTTTTTTTTTTTTAAATACCGAGAAAATTCTGAGGAACACTTGATATACTCGATCGATCGATGCGTTTTTGGACATATAACCATCGATCGATCCTTTTACACCGAGGGAAATGTTCTTCGGAATATTCCGAACGTTTTTTTATAAACGGATCGATCGATGGATATATGTCCAAAAACGCATCGATCGATCGAGTATATCAAGTGTTCCTCGGAATTTCCTCGGAATATTCCGAGGAAATTCCGACGATGATGACTCGGAAACAGACTACAATTGATTTTTTTTTTTTTTAAATACCGAGAAAATTCTGAGGAACACTTGATATACTCGATCGATCGATGCGTTTTTGGACATATAACCATCGATCGATCCTTTTACACCGAGGGAAATGTTCTTCGGAATATTCCGAACGTTTTTTTATAAACGGATCGATCGATGGATATATGTCCAAAAACGCATCGATCGATCGAGTATATCAAGTGTTCCTCGGAATTTCCTCGGAATATTCCGAGGAAATTCCGACGATGATGACTCGGAAACAGACTACAATTGATTTTTTTTTTTTTTAAATACCGAGAAAATTCTGAGGAACACTTGATATACTCGATCGATCGATGCGTTTTTGGACATATAACCATCGATCGATCCTTTTACACCGAGGGAAATGTTCTTCGGAATATTCCGAACGTTTTTTTATAAACGGATCGATCGATGGATATATGTCCAAAAACGCATCGATCGATCGAGTATATCAAGTGTTCCTCGGAATTTCCTCGGAATATTCCGAGGAAATTCCGACGATGATGACTCGGAAACAGACTACAATTGATTTTTTTTTTTTTTAAATACCGAGAAAATTCTGAGGAACACTTGATATACTCGATCGATCGATGCGTTTTTGGACATATAACCATCGATCGATCCTTTTACACCGAGGGAAATGTTCTTCGGAATATTCCGAACGTTTTTTTATAAACGGATCGATCGATGGATATATGTTCAAAAACACATCGATCGATCGAGTATATCAAGTGTTCCTCAGAATTTTCTCGGTATTTAAAAAAAAAAAAAAATCAATTGTAGTCTGTTTCCGAGTCATCATCGTCGGAATTTCCTCGGAATTTTGTAAAATCCCCCAACGGCTCTCCAACGGCTATAATATTTCCTTGGAATTTATCGGTTTTTTCCGAGGAACACATTTTTCCTCGGTATTTCATAAGAATATTCCGACGGATTGATATTTCCTCGGAATTCCGTCGGTATATTCCGAGGAAATTCCGAGGAAACCAAATTTTGGGTTTCCTCGGAATATCCTCGGAAATTCCTTGGGAAATTCCGAGGATTTCATTTTCCGTCGGAATGTCCGTCAGTATACCGATGTTTTCTTGTAGTGGATTGAACCCTAACAGAGAGGGCAGGATGAAACAAATTGATCTAAGATTTTGATCCGATTGAAACCTTTCTAAAAGACCCTGTTCTAAAACTCGGCCGCCTAGCCGCCTAGGCGTTACGCGTCACTTTTCCGCCCCGATTTATGCCAAATCGGTTTAAAAAATCGGATATCCGATTTTTTTCCGCCTAGACCGCCTAAATGACCGCCTAGCCGCCTAAATGACCGCCTAGCCGCCTAATCTATTTTTTTTATTATTTATTATTTTTTTTATTTTTAATAATATTTTTATTTATTTATTTGATCTAAAATTTTATAAATATCATTTATATTCATAATTTTGATGAAAATTACACTATATTAAGTTTATATATTCTATTTGTGTGTTTTATACAATCTTAAACATGAAAATGTATTAATGTTATACACAATTAAAGATTAACATGTTTTATAACATAGTAAACCATCTAAAAATTCCGCCCCGCATAATTTCCGATTAATCCCCGATTTTCTCTTTAGGCCCTAGGCCCAACCCGACCGCCCGATTAGCGCCTAGCGCGTTCCCGAACAGGGGGTTTATGTCATTAATTTAACTTGGTTGAATCATAAACCATTAAAACCAACAATCATGTGCAAGTGTGAAACTATATACAAATTGAGGAAAATTTGGCTTAAAACTTTTGGGATATAAAAGAAGACTGAAATATTATACGGATTGCTGTGAACGCTGTTAGTTAGGGGAAAATTTTCCCACAGATGGTAAAAATAGATCCATTGCTTTTCCCCTAATTACTTTTTATTTCATTTAGCTTATGACCTATTATCACCGGTTTTGTCGTGATCTCTTTTATATCGACTTAAGGTTAGTTTTGACATTTTTTCTATGTTGGATCCCCACAACTTTTGTGTCATAGACATTTGCCTAATTAGCGTATATGTCTTGTGTGTATATGTCTTGTGTGTACGGTGCAATTTCTCAAAAATCTATTCAACATAAAGAAAGCTAATGGGGTCTCTCACGTGTCCATGTTCACATCCATGGACGAGCTTTGCTTTTGGATTATCTCCTTTTTTTTTTTTTTGAACTTAACTTTCTTATATAAAATGCAGAAGAAAAAAATAAAATAATACAAGCCCATAAGCCATGGTGTTGTGTTTTCTCCTTTCCATTTTCACTAAGGACCAACTTTAGAACCCCAAAAGAGACCGATCAGAAGTGAAAGCATTTGATGGTGTTAATCTAGAAAAAAGAGCTGTTAGATTACAGATTACAAATCATGTTGTGACTTGTATCTATTTTTTCGAGTAAGAAGTAGTCTTATTTGAATGAAACAAGTTTGTTGCGTACGGATTTCACATACATATATGTGATCTTTACTTTCACGCATCAGTGTGTAATAAGAAAATATCATCTATTAGTTATAAAATGATTAGTTTGTTATCATGGACATTTCTACCTTTTATATTGTGGATGAATACAATTTTGTTGCTTATGATTCAATAGTAGCATATATATAGATGCATGTGGAGAATGCATGTGATTGCGCATACAAATTTGTCTTCTTGTTGATAAACTAAGAAGCAGCTCGAGATTTTAAAACTGTATAGCTAGTAGCTACTCCAACTCAAACGATCTATGTCTCTATATATAGAATAGAGCCTTGGGCACATGAACCGTAGTCTAGTCCCCATATATTAAGGAATGAAATATCAACTCCACGGAGAATAAACATACATCCAAGACAATGTGATAATTGATAAACATATAAGCTAAAAGTTTCAATTTACTAAACAAGAATAACGAACGTGAAAACGTAACATCTAGTTTAGTTCAAAGAGGACTGATATAGAGTAATCAATTTTGAGTGAAGGGAACATGTCGTTCTTTTAGAAAGGCGCTTGTGAATTATTAAAGTTAAAAAGAAGAAGAGGTGCACGAAATTAACGACGGAGATCTAGACGAAGCATCGTTCACACACCTAGTTAGTGACATCACTGTGTCAATCATCTTTGATAAATCTTTTAGCTGTACTCCACTAGGCCTGGGCATAAAATCCGGAACCCGAAATCCGAACCGAACCCGAACCGAAAAACCCGACCCGTTATCCGACCCGAAACGTAAAAATACCCGAACGGGTTTTTTAGGGTGGTACAAAAAATATCCGAACCCAAAGTGTTATTAACCGAACCCGAACGGGTAACCCGAAAAATCTGAAATTAATAGTCAATATAAATATTTTGAAGTATATATAAGTATTCTAATTATTAAATTTAACATTTGTGGTAATATTATATATAATAATAAATACTAAAATTCTAATAAATGATTTAAGTACACAATTAGTTATAAATATGTATTTTATAATTGGCTCATTGAAATAAAAAGTCTACTCTCTATAAGGCAATACATATTGTTTATAAATGATGTTTGTTTTCATGCTTGATTTAACATTTTATTGTTATTTTATCAATTTTATATGTGATAGATTAATTTTTATTTAATTTAGATGTTTTTCTTTATGTTTTACTTCAAAAAATTTGTTTTTTACTTTGGTTATATCCGAACCGAACCGATATAACCCGAATCCGTACGATTTATGATTACTTTATGGGTTTTATGATGCAATACAATTACCGAACCCGAAGTGTTATTATCCGAACCCGACCCGTACTAATAAAATTTTAGTACGGGACCTAGAAGCGTAAACCCGAAAATCCGAAAAACCCGATCCGAATGCCAACGGGTACCCGAACGCCCAGGCCTAAGTATCTCGTTCCCAATGTAATGTCTCTTTCGTCGCGATCGTGTAGAAGCTGCAGGTTGTCCGTGAACCCTAATTTATGAACTGTACCTCCGACAAAGTTTCTTTCTATTTATAGGATGTTTTGTGTTTTTTTAACCATATTAAGAAGAAGATCTAACTTCTGACTTTTCCTTATATTCCGATGGGACAAAATAATAGTACTCGACAATATTAAATGTAATAAAATGCATGAAAGTAACAAAGAATATATGAGTTTGTTAAGGTCATATAGATCTTAAATGTATTATTCGAACGTGAAAATTAATATTAACTGTTGAATACGAAGTCTATGACTGTTGGTTCCTGAATGACGTTTTTCTTGTTTTTAAGTAATTAGATTAAATCTTTTGTGTATAATCGTATATGATACTTTGAACGATTTAACATTAAATATTTTGTTTGTACATCATAAATTTTACATTACGTCACAAAATAGCAATAATCTTATTATACACAAATTTGTTTATATTTGGTGGATGACAAAGTAAAAAACAAGAAATAATATAATAGTGATATATGATAACAATAATCTTATTATACACATACTCAGGGGCGGATGTAGAGCATGAGCAACGGGGGCACATGCCCCCCATCTACTTTTGAAATTTCTTAACAATAAGTTTGATATTTGTACAAGTGCCCCCGATCTTAAAAAAAAAATATATAGTGTAAAATTGTGTGTGCCTCCAGCTAGTTGTGATCCTAGATCCGCCCCTGCACATACTTAACTGTTGTTGCAGTTGTAGAAAAAAAAATTTGTTTCAAAATATGTGTCGTTTTAGAGTTTCAATGCAAAATTTATTAATAATTTTTTTTTACTTTATTTTTCAATTGATTAAAATATGGTTGCGTGTTTATTTTATTAATTTGTGTATATAAACTTCTGGAATGACAATTAAAATGAAAAGGAGATAATATTTATTTATAAGATATTTGGTGGATGTCAAAGTTAAAAACAAGAAATAATATAATAGTGATATATGATATATCAGTATCATCAACATTTGTAGGGAAGCACAAATCGTTACTCACGGGTGACGGGTCCATCAGTATAAAAACTAGGGAAACTTGATTAAGCATATGTATTTACTTCACATACTCTTTTGATGTATTCGAGTATTAAAAGTACGTATTTTCGTCTTAAAACTCTACACTCAAAATACAGGAAAAGTATTCAAAAATATACATTTCTTTTTAAATAAGATAAAGGCTACGTCAAGGGGATCCTTTGTCTCCTTATTTATTTATAATGTGTACTGAGGCTTTAATTGTGAATTTTAAGAAGGCGGAGAGGGAGAAACAATTAACCGGTATGAAAGTAGCGAGAGCTTGTCCGACAATCTCTCATTTGCTATTTGCCGACGATAGCCTTTTCTTTTATAAGGCGAATAGAGAAGAATGTCAAACTATTCTCAGGATTTTAAAAGAGTATGAGGCTGTTTCAGGGCAACAGATTAGTTTTCAAAAATCTTCAATTCAATTTGGACACAAGATTGTAGAGTCCAGTCGGCAAGAGTTGAGAGATATTTTGGGTATTCAGAATCTAGGAGGAATGGGATCTTATCTTGGGTTACCCGAAATCCTTGAGGGATCTAAAGTTCAAGTGTTTGGATTTGTTCAAGAACGCTTGAACAATAGGGTTAGTGGATGGACTTTTAGATATTTTACTAAAGGGGGAAAGGAGGTGATCATTAAGTCGGTGGTTACGGCTCTGCCAAATCATGTCATGTCTGTTTATCGATTACCAAAAGCTACAGTTAAAAAATTAACGAGTGCAGTAGCTCAATTTTGGTGGAGTCCAGGAGGGAGCACAAATGGTATGCATTAGAAATCATGGGATAAGTTATGCATCCCTAAGGATAATGGTGGTTTAGGTTTTAAGGATCTTATGGATTTTAACACGGCAATGCTTGGAAAGCAACTGTGGAGGCTGATTGAGAAGCCAAATACTCTTTTCTCGAGAGTTTTTAAAGGACGGTACTATAGGAATGCTTCACCCCTTGAACCGATCCGATCTTATTCTCCGTCATATGGCTGGAGAAGTATGACCTCTGCTAGATCTCTGGTTTGTAAAGGACTAATTAAAAGGGTGGGAACAGGTTCATCTATTTCAGTATGGAATGATCCTTGGATCCCAGCCACTCGCCCGAGACCAGCAAACAAAAATCTTCACAATAGTTACCCAGATCTCACGGTGGATTCCCTCATTAATTTGGAATCCCGAACTTGGAATCTTGAGGCAATTAGGGCTTTGGTGGATCCTCATGATGCACAAATTATTGAAAGTATTCCCTTAAGTAGAAATCCGATGGACGACAGGAATGGATGGCATTTCACTAATAATGGAAAATATTCGGTCAAATCAGGATATCAATTGGAACGGGTTTATCCTGATTAGGAAAAACCACCAGAATTTTATGGACCTACAGTGGATAAGTTAAAAGCTTTCTGTTGGGAAGTGCGGTGCCCGCCGAAGTTGAGACATTTCTTATGGCAACTCCTTTCAGGCTGTATAGCGGTAATGAAGAATCTTCAGGGGAGAGGAATACAAGGAGATATTTGTTGTACTCGATGTGGGGACCCGGAGGAATCAATAAATCATGTATTTTTTGAATGCCCTCCAGCACGTCAAGTATGGGCATTATCTAAGATACCATCAAATCCAGACCTTTTTCCTACTTGTTCGTTTTTGGTAACATGGATCATCTCTTTTGGAGAATTACTCCAA
>NC_027751.1:2133364-2152225 GCF_000695525.1 Brassica oleracea var. oleracea
GAATGTAAGGGCGTGTCTATCATCTCTTCACTCGGAGGTGGAGGCATTGATTTGGGCAATGGAATGTATGAAGAACTTACGACAGTTTCAGGTTACGTTTGCAACGGATTGTTCTCAATTGGTGAAGATGGTTTCGGAACCAGAAGAATGGCCAGCATTTGAAAGCTACCTGGAAGATATTAAGCTTTTACGAAGAATCTTCCACAACTCAGATATCATCTATGTACCCCGAACAGAGAACCTACGGGCGGATAGCTTGGCACGTAGTGCTAGGAAACAACCGTTTTTCGTCGTTCATATAGATGCGGAGTTGCCGATCTGGTTTACAGAGTCAATATGAGTCTGTAAATGTCTTGTTGTCAAAAAAAAAAAAAAAAAAAGATAAAGGCATTTCCGTGACTCAGCGTCACAGGCGGCTCAAAACGACGTCTTCCTCATCTACTTTACTTTTATATTTAATTTTTCATTTACCTTTTAGTTATATACTTTTTAGGCCATGCGCAACGGAAGTTTTTAACTACAAGTACATTTCAGATTAATTCTGGATATTTTGGATTTAAAAAAAAAAAAAATGACCATTCACGAGCCGCTACGTAGTCGTGAGGACCCGCAAATAGCACAAGTATTACGAGCCGCTACGTAGTCGCGAGGACCCGCAGATAGCAAAAGGATTCAAGACTTTCTCAGGATCCGCCACTATCTTCAGCCATTAAAGTTGGAAGCAGAAACTCAGAAGCAAAAAGACGATAAAAAATATTCATCATCATCTATCCCTCTTCTCTGTTCACCCACCGTTCTTCTTCCTTCTTCTCCTCCTTTCCTTTCCTTCATCCACAAGCTTACATCTCAAGCTGAAATCAAATTTCTCTCGAGAAAGTGACACAACAAGAACCCATCCCCAAAGTTGTTCTTACTGAAACGTTACGAAACAGAGCATTACAGCGAAAGGTTGAGACAGGGGAAGCGAAGCGAAGCTCGTCGCAAGTTGGTTTCTTTAATGGATTCAAATACTCAAAACCATCTCTACGACCCGAATCACGTATCTTCTTCTTCCGGGTCGGGTCTTCTTCGCTTTAGATCTGCGCCAAGCTCTGTTCTCGCCGCTTCCGTAGACGACAACGACGAGACTGTGTTCAACTCAAATGAGTTCGAGAACAAGTCTCCTGCTTCATACGCCGCCTCTCCTCCGCCGCAGCAAGAGCCGTCGAGCTTCCTGGGTCTGCCGCCGCACTACCCAAAACAGAGTAACGGGATGATGATGATGAACACGATTGGTTTGGATCAGTTTCTGAGTATGAATAATCATCATCACACGAGACCAGCTGAATCACATCTTCTCCGGCAAAGCAGCTCGCCCGCCGGGATGTTCACAAACCTCTCCGATCAAAACGGTACCGTTTTGGAACAATAAACAATAAAGTTTGACACTTTGGATCCCAAAGTTCACTCTTTTTAATGGCTTCTACTATATTTACAATCGCAGGTTATGGTTACGTTGGTGAAGAAGAAGAAGAGGAAGAGAGTCCATCTCTTCCCAACGGGTTAAGACGCCATAGCAGCCTCTCTTCAAGGCCACCTTCTTCTCTGGGAATGTTCTCTCAGATACCTGAAATAGACTCGGAGAGTGTTCAATTTAGCCATTGGAATGATCCGTCCAGCTTCATTGATAACTTGTCCTCTCTCAAAAGAGAAACAGAGAACGATGGAAAGTTGTTTCACGGAGCTCAGGTAACTATACTCTGGTTTAGTTCTACCAAAACCGGTTTATTTTGGTTCTTGGGACTATTAGACATTACAAACATGCATTGTAGCTGGTTATTAGAGCAATGAATGATAGTTTCAATTATATTATTACAGATAATGTCGCATCGTTTGAGTCTAGCGAAGTCAGCCTCGGACGTGGGTTCAGTGGATAAGTATCTGCAGCTACAAGACTCTGTTCCTTGTAAAGTTAGAGCCAAACGTGGCTGCGCCACACATCCTCGAAGCATTGCTGAACGGGTAAGTTCAACAATACTTAGTTTTGAATCTATGAAGTCTAATAGTTACTTGAAACAAATTATAATGTCACTTGTCAGGTAAGAAGAACGAAGATAAGCGAAAGAATGAGGAAACTACAAGAGCTTGTTCCTAACATGGACAAGGTACACTAGTCCCGATACTTATTGTAATGAGGATTCTCTTGCATTATTAAAGTTTTTTTTTTGGTATCTCTTTGGTTCGATAGCAAACGAACACTTCAGATATGTTGGATTTAGCTGTGGATTACATCAAAGATTTACAAAGACAGTACAAGGTAACCTAGTGATCATCGTGAAACAAAAGAAAGTAAAGGACCGGTTTGTGATTGAAACTTTTTTTATAATGTTGGTTTACACAGATTCTAAACGAGAACAGAGCTAACTGCAAGTGTGTGAACAAGGAGAAGAATTTGATATAGCGCACAACAAGGCTTGTGTATATAGAACTAAGGAAAGCAAAGAGAGAATGGGATAAGATAGACACAATGTAATGTCTGAATATTTTTTAGCCGAAACAGAACAAACTGTCTTATATGTAAGCTCCTAGCAAAAAATGCATTTGCTTTCACCATATTATAAGCAATTATATAGGACTCCAATCATTTCTCTCTCTTTTTGTTTATTACATCCATCAATTATAGTAATATCAGTACTTTCCAAGATTGTTTTAAGCAATTTTCTTTTTTTATCCGGTGAGATGAAGATATAGCTTCTTATGTCACATTTAAAAATCTCACGGCCTAAAAACATCTCCAATAAAATTTTATTTTTTCTTCTATAATTTACATTAAAATAGAGTAATTATTATAAAGTAACTTTTGCTTCAATGATAGTGTTATTCTATAATAAAATTACTCTATTATAGAATAATTTTTTTAAAAAATATTATATTTTTTCTCTATATTTGGAGTGCAAAAATGACATTTTCTATATTTGAGTCTTAAGATCATTGGAGCAAAAATTACTCTATAATAAACTTATTCTATTCTAATATAAATTATAGAAAAAAATAGAGTGTTATGGGAGATAGTTTTAGCACTGACATCATCGTCTCTTTGGAAGTAAAATTAGGTTCCATTTTTTATATCCAAAAATAAGGTTTCATTAAAAATCTACATGATATGAGCAAAATTCTATGACACCACCAAGCCACTAACTCTAGTGAGTAGTGACATTTTATTTCAAAATTTATAGAACCAAGCACAAAGGCCCAACTCATAAACATTGGGGTCCAAAGCGTCTCTCTCTCCATCATAATGGGTGCTTTCCCTCTCTAAATTTGTGTTGGCTCTATTAGCAGACGCACTCCAAAGCAAACGTTGCTTTCTCTTCACTCCAAATAGCTCTGAAGTAATCTTTCTTACTCCCGAAACACACAGAGATACACTCTAACAAAGAAAAAAAGACTTTCTCCAAGAAACAAGAGAGAGAGAGAGAGATTGAAGCTCTAACCAGTTTAACTAAAGCGAGTTGGATAAAGTCGGTCGGTTCTGTGTTGTTACTGAAATTTAACTCGGTTAAGTCCGGTTTACGCGTTAATTTCCCTTCTTATGAATCATCTGAACCAAATGTTCGGAGTTAGCTCCGGCGCTGGGCCGTACCGAGAGTCACCGATGACCGGACTCGAATCGATCAATTTCAGCGACGAAATCCAGCAACTGGCGGCGACGTTACCGCCGGAGAACACCGGTTCCTTCACAGCTCTGCTCGAGATGCCGGCGACTCAGGCCGTGGAGCTTTTCACTTCGTCTTCTCAGGCCGCCGGAAACATCGCTCCTCCTACTCTCCACCCGTTCCGGAGATTGAATCTTCCCCCGGACCTCTCGGTGATCGCTGCAGAGCAAAACGGAAACTTCTCCGGCGAGTCCGTGGCACCTTCGAGCTTCAGCGGTAGAGTCAAGCCCGAGCCTGATGAGACCGATTCATCTCAGCGGTTCGTTTCTCATCCAACGGTGGAGAATCAGAATCGTAACAAGAGGAAAGAACGTGGGAAGAAGAAGGTGATTAATCAAATCAATCCTGATAGCTTGTAACACAAGTCACTAATACCTTTAACTTTTAGGTCAAAAGCTCGATGAAGAAGACCAAGAGCTCTGAAGAAGAAGCAGAGAAGCTTCCGTACGTTCACGTTAGAGCTCGTCGTGGTCAAGCTACTGATAATCATAGCTTAGCAGAACGAGTTAAGTATACTACTACACATCTCTTAAACGTCGTCGTATTAACATCTAGTTAGTGGATATGTTAACTCTTTGATTATAGGCAAGAAGGGAGAAGATAAACGCACGAATGAAGCTGCTACAGGAACTAGTCCCAGGCTGTGACAAGGTTTGTCCCTAGATTAATAAGACTAATTTAGATCTTCATTTGGTGGTCAAAGTCAGAATCTTTCTTTTTTTTTTACTATATGTTAAAAAGGTCTTTATTTTACTCATCTTAAAGCGTATTATTCATTGAGCTTGAAGCTTACTCCATAAATGAAGAAAATGGCTTTATTATGTGTGAACGCTAGCTGGATTGTGCCCTTAAGGTTTTTTCGTAGAGGGGACATGTTTTGGTGGATAGATGGAGATCAGAGTGCGTGTTTGGGGTCCATCTTCTGATATTAAGTAGAAAAAAAGTTGCAGGAGGGTGAGTAGTGTAGTATCGTCTCTAATAAGTTTGGTATCTATCAAGTAGAGAGAGAGAGAGAGGAGTGTGGTATAGTCACTAATATCTTGGCTATATGCTTTGAGTCCCACTATACCTAATTGGTTGGAAGCATGATGTGACACTCCTGCAGACAGCTAACTAATCGATATGTATGTAAATCTTGGAGTTTAGCAGCAATTATTGGTGGGAGGGAGATGATGATAAGTGACAACTCCTTAAAAGAGTTTGTAAATTGTGTGGGGTGGGACTTGACTGTTAATTTATGAACAAGAGGTGTTGATGTTCTGGTTCGTTTAATGGAAATGTTACGTTGAAAAGAGTTGAAATTGTAGAAGCCGTTTTACATGTTAGTTAGGACTATGGTTTAATTTTTTTTTATGTTCTGATTTACCAGAAAATGAGCTTTGTGACCTGCAGATTCAGGGCACTGCATTGGTGCTGGATGAAATCATTAACCATGTGCAATCTTTACAGCATCAAGTAGAGGTGGGAGCTTAATAAAACGATAAGCTAAAATAGTCTGCAAGTAAAATTGGTGGGACAATGTCACGTAACTGTGTTCTTCTTATTTTCAGATGCTATCTATGAGACTTGCTGCAGTGAACCCCAGAACCGACTTCAATCTCGACAGCATATTGGCTTCACAAGTAAGTATCTAATTGCAAATAAGTCTTAATGGTCCATGTGATCTTCCTCTACAAAAATTTAAACATTCAAAAGAAAGATTCTCTCGTTGACCATGTTTCTCCTTTAAGTAAAACCATAGGGTACTCTATCTTTCTTTGAGTAACCTTTTTAGTTGTATCACAAAAAGAGAAAATTTTGGTGGTATTTATTGATACAACATTAGTCGACTCTATTATAGACTAGGCTTAAAGAAGTAGATCAACGTGGGGGAAATAAATACACATCCAGTACACTAGAACACAGAGCCTATTGTTAACGCAATGACTCAAGAAAGGACTCATTAGTCCTCTCAATAATATCACACAAAGATGGGTCAGAATTCAGAAACAAGGACCACCTCCTGTTCTGTTGTCTTTGATGGTGTCTTTTTTGTTATCTTATGCACAATTATTTTTTTTTGGGTGGGTCTGAGGGCATCTGTATTGGGAGTCCCTTAAGGCATCTCTTAGGGGAAAAGGGTGGGAACCGAATAAGAAAGAGAAGGGAAAAGCCTTTAATTAAGGGCTGTCCCTTACTCTTCGATGACCAAAAAAAAAAAAAAAAAAAAAAAAAAAAAAAAAAAAAAAAAAGCAAAACAAGGGACTCTCCCTCCCTGTCTCTTCATCCCACCAATAAAAATGCCCTTAAGTCTTAAGTTCTTGTTGCTTGGAGTTTCACCTATCCAATCTGATAATCAGATTTTGTTTCTCTGCAAATAACTTCTTATTAAATGACCTCCTCTTTCTACAGCTTGTAAACCATTTAATAACCAGGTCCCACCAATTTTAAAATCTTGGTCTATTAAGAATCTAAGATAATGTTCAGTAGATGACTAAGAAGAAATCTAGGATGTTGGTAATACAATCATCTCTAACAGAAGTTAAAAGTTTTTTTTATCTCTATCTGCAGAACGGTTCTCTAATGGATGGTAGCTTCAACGGAGAGTCTTATCATCAGCTGCAACAGTGGTCTCTCGATGGTTACCACCAACCAGCATGGGGGAGAGAAGAGGATCATCATGAAGGCAATTTCTTGATGGGTTCAGCTACTTTGCACCCAAATCAGGTGAAAATGGAGCTATAAGTTCCAAACTAGTTGACAATGCCTAATGAGAAATGTATCTCCTGAGGCTTGGATTGTTGAATTTAGAGGTAGAAAAAAATGATCATGAACTTACCTTGGCCTTGTATAATTCAGAACGTCTCAACAACTCAGTGAACTCACTGTGACCGTGCAATACGACGTCGTGTCCCAGTATTATCCATTAATGCTCTCAACCGATTCGTTTTAGAAAATAATGAATCTAGAGCTATTATTGGTAGATAATTACCGAATCTAAACTTGCTGAACCGAAAAATAAATAAAAACCAAACAATAGACCGAGCTGGGTAAGTTTCTAATCAAACCGACGATAACCAAACCAGATCTCTCGGTCCAGGTTTCGAGTGAAGTAAACCATTGGTTTGGTATATAACCTGAACACTTCGACGAATCTGTAGATTCCTCATTTTGTTACATCAGAAACCGAAGCGATGCCGCCGTCGTCGACGCAGTCATTGACCGTCGCAGCAGCGAAGACGCTACGAAACCGGATCTTCTCCAGGTCCGGATCCACATCCGCCGGCCCGAGCCGCTGGGCCACGCCGGGCCACGAGGAGCGGCCCAAGGGCTACTTCATGAACCGCACTCCTCCGCCGCCGGGGCAGTCGCGCAAATGGGAGGATTGGGAGCTTCCTTGTTACATCACGAGCTTCCTCACGATCGTCATCCTCGGGGTCGGGCTCAACGCCAAACCTGATCTCTCGATCGAGACCTGGGCTCATCAGAAGGCCCTGGAACGTCTCGAGATGGAGAGGCTCGCCGGAGATTCATCCGATTGAGCATCACCGGAACTTTTGTTTCAGTATCTTTTGTTATGATGTCGATAATGATGAAATAAGTTGTCTTTTAACTGTTTCGACGCATTTACAATTTCTCACTTTTTGATTCGCTCGTTTTGATACAACATCTGCAATTTGATTTGCTCGTTTGCCTATTGATAAAGAAAGTTTCTGTCTTTCCTGATGATATCTGCTTGTCATTTGTTGTTGATGGTACAGGTGTAACTCTGTTTTGTAGACATTGGCATGCTTTAAGCATTGCTCGTTAGTATACATGTGTCTGATTGAGCATCACCTTTTGATCTCCAAATGGTGGATGGATCTGGTATGTCTTTTGTTGTGGCGATCACGAAGACTTGGAGATAGTTAGGTCTACCTGAATAGGAACTTCGTTTCTATATCCTCGTTTTGTTGATAATGATGAAATAAAAGTGTCACATTTCTCAAATTTTGGTCTCTTTTGACTTGCTTGTTTTGATCAACATCTGAAATTTGATTGGTGTTTTTTCATATGGTTCAAGTCGCCTATTGATTGCTATCCAGTGCTTCCTGGTGCCTAGCCTGTTCAGATCCATTTTTAGACATGTAAGTTGTTGATACTTGAATAAGTCTCTAGATTGGAGTTGAGGATACTTAATTTTGAGTAGATAAGGTTTAGAAAACATGACAGCTTACCTCTTTATCTCCGCAGGTTCTCTGGATTGTATTGAGTTCACTGCCATTTCAAGTAGTTTCCCAAATCTTCTGATTAGTTTCCCCAAGTGTGGTTTGATAGTATCCTCTTTTAATATGCTCTAGTTTAAGCAGTGTCGGTTGCTTAGCGAGAGTGTAATGGTCTAGCATGTTGAAACGATTAGGCTTTTGGTAAATCAATGTGAGAAGACATCACTTCACATAGTGGAGACCCTAGAAGAGTCCACTGTAAAGCCATGTGGGTGAACATGTTCTCTTATCCATGTCCTCTGTACATGCAGATGCTCTTTGGTAAAACTCAGCAATTCATGAAATATTATATGACAATCGTAGTCGCATCACATCGAGAGGGCTACTGCTGTGGTCATTTCCTTCTCTGTGTGTTTGTCTCCCGAGAGTATAATTGAATAGCACTAGTAAATCAATGTAAGAACTAAGATGACATCACTTCACTCTTCAGTCTCCACATTGTCTTTTTTTTTTTTTTTACTGGAGAACCAAAGAAGAGTCTAGTGTAAAGCCATGTTAAGAACCTCTGTTCCTCTTTTCCTCGGTACACGCAGATGTTCTGTTGTAAATTGCACCAATTCATGAAAAAACATGATGAACAGTTGTAGTCGTAGTGGTATGTAATTTGAAGTCGGTGTCGGTGGAGTCAGTGAGATACGTTTTGGACGAAAGCGAAAAGTGACTCTTTTGCTAAAAAAACTACTATTTCGGGTAATGTGACCGGCTATTTCCGGTGGAACAGTCGAGCCACCGACACAACCTTCCATGTTTTCACGACAATGATCACTGTCCGTATCGCACACGATCCACGTTATTATTTATTTAAAGAAAGAAACCATAATTTCCCGCACTCGGCTCTCCCATATGTAAGAGAGAAAGTAGCATTATTATTGGCTTAAAGGTAAAGAACAGCAAATCTGAGAGTAGACTTCACTCTTGAGGAGATCAAAGTAACCCGTCTTGAAGAGAGTCATGACTTGGATGTAAAACACACACTTTGCTCTGTTTCTTCACTGGTAAGTCTTCTTTTTCTTTTGACCTCAATCTTTACTAAGTTGTTGAACTCTCAAGTGACGTCATGGTTGTTCATGCTCTGCTATTGATATCTTTTTGGATAGGTCTGAAAATTCACCAAAGTCCCTAAGATCAAGCACCTTTAGTTTCTATCTTAGCCAACTATGAACATATACTACTGTAGACTTAAGACAAAACATAGCAAGTCTGATTATGTCCTTCTCGTCCTCCACTATGTTATTTCCTTTTCAGGAACATGAATACATTCAGCTCTTTTTTTGCTCATCTTTCTTTCTTCTCCGTAGGGTAAAACAGATCTTCTTGGATCGTTTCCTTATGATGAAGGGGAGAACAACCAACAATGTCCAGTCAAAGCGATCGACCAAGAACGGAAGAAAAGATCAGAAGCTGCAGAAGAAGAATAGCCAGAAAAGATTGTCAGAACAAGAGAAACACAAGGACTTAAACGCTAACGAAGATTCTAACAATCTCCCTACAGTACTAGCTAGTGATTCAACCACACACTCAGATCCATCTGAGGCTTACGAGACCGTAGATGTCCGTTACTTGGATGATGTAACAGAGAGTAAAGAGAAAGATCACAGTGTAAATGGATCCAAAGATGATGATGAAGAAGAAGAAGAAGTTAAAGATGCTCGGGAAGGTGTCAATGCCGATGTATGGGAAGATGCTTCGAATGGTGCTCTTAGTGCTGGAAGCGAGAACGAGTCCCCTAATGTAACAGAGAACAGTGGTGAACACTTTGAGGAAGAGAAGATCAAACATCTCGAGGCAAGAATCGAGAGACTTGAAGAGGAGCTTAGAGAAGTTGCCTCACTCGAGATATCTCTCTACTCTGTTGTTCCGGACCATTCTAGCTCCGCGCACAAGCTTCACACGCCAGCTAGGCGTCTTTCCAGAATCTACATCCATGCCTGTAAGCATCTCACTCGTGAAAAGCGTGCTAGGATCGCTACGAACTCTGTTTCTGGTCTTGTTTTGGTTGCCAGATCTTGTGGGAATGATGTTTCAAGGTATAAAAAAAGACTAATGAGTTGAACATTTTCAGGATCTTGATACTCTCTATAAATACATTTTTTTCTTGTTAGGTTGACCTTTTGGTTATCAAACATCATATCTCTAAGGGAGATCATTTCACAAGCCTTTGGTAAGTCGCATGAGTCAAATGGTGGTGCAGAGAAGAAAGGTCTCCAAAAGCTTTTGGAGGATTGGCAAGAAACTGAAACGTTTACTACTTCACTCGAGAAAATCGAACACTGGGTCTTCACTAGAATCGTTGAATCTGTTTGGTGGCAGGTATATTAAAAAGATTGAGAGCTTCTTTCTAAGTTTTTGTCTATTGAAGCATCTCTCAGTTTTGCTTCTGCTATCTTTTTAAGGTCTTTACTCCTTATATGCAATCCCCTGAAAGCAACTCATCTGAGAAGCAAGGAGCCTTTTCTATTAGCCTGTGGAACAGTGCTTTCAGAGAAGCTCTGCAACGGCTTTGTCCTGTGAGAGGCGCGGGGCATGAATGTGGCTGCTTACCTGTTTTGGCTAGAATGGTACTAATCAGATACTTTACATTTGTTTATGTTCTTGACAATGGCATATAAGAGTCTTTTTATTATTTGTCTTTTAAAAACAGGTGATGGAGAAGTGTATCAGTAGATTCGATGTAGCTATGTTCAATGCTATTCTGCGGGAGTCAGAACATCAGATTCCAACTGATCCGGTCTCTGATCCTATTCTTGATTCCAAAGTTGTGCCTATTCCTGCTGGAGAGTTGAGCTTTGGATCAGGAGCACAACTCAAAAATGCGGTAACCAAAACAAAACAAAGTTCAGTTTCTTTTATAGCCGTTAGAGAGTTGACTAATCCAATGTCACTTTATTATCCATTGCAGATTGGTAACTGGTCTAGATGCCTCACTAAAATGTTCGGCATGAACAACGAAGATGATGATGAAAGTGAAGGCAGTGATAGTAGTAAAGCTTTTGTATTGTTAAATGAACTTAGTGATCTTCTTATGCTCCCAAAAGACATGCTAATGGAGAGTTCCATTAGAGAAGAGGTTTGTCTGATACATATGTAATCTTATGGAAAGTTAGTCCATCCCATTCACAAGCTTCATTGAATAGTCTTCATTGATCTTTTGATTTTACAAAACAGATATGTCCATCGATCAATCTTTTACTAATCAAAAGAATACTCTGCAACTTCACTCCTGATGAGTTCTGTCCAGATCATGTACCAGGAGCTGTCCTAGAAGAGCTCAACTCTGCTGACGTATCCAAATGAATTCAAAAGTTAAGATTCTCTTTACTTCTCATAAACTATTAAACATCTTTTTTTTTGTTTATATATTTTCAGAGCGATGGTGATGGGAAGCTGCTATTAGAAGAAAGCTTCCCTTATGCAGCTTCCTCAGTTTCTTACACGCCTCCGTCGACCATGGATGTAGGAGAGAAAGTTGCAAATCTTACAGGGAAAATGTCAAGGAATGTGTCTATGATACAGAGAAAAGGGTACACGAGCGACGAGGAGCTTGAGGAACTGGACTCTCCTCTTACATCCATCGTAGACGATTCAAGTGACTTTACTGATTCAGCGACCTCAAATGAAAGATACAAGCTTCTTAGACAAGTGTGGTTTTAGTTAGGTGATTCATTGGAAACCAAGTTAAAAGTGTAATTAGTTTGTGTGGTTACTATGAACTTATGCCATATCCAGTAACCAAAAAACACAAAATTTTGCCAATTCTAAAAATAAATCTTCACCTAATAACTGAAAATAAAAATCTTCTCTTCTGATCAAATCCTCAAGGCCACAAACAACTTTGATTCGAGTACTTTCGTATCTCGTCAAAGATTCTTTGCATGGCACAAGGGAGTTATACAAGATAGGTGTTACTTGATCAAGAGGTTCAAAGAGGAGTATCTATTAAAAGATCATGAGTCAGTGGTTTACAATGATATTGTGATATCTGCCAGAGTCAGCAACCACAATAACTTCCTCAAGCTATTAGGATGTTGTCTTGAGTTTCCTCTTCCGGTTCTGGTGTTTGAATATGCAGAACATGGTGCTATGGATGAGCATGGAGGTGTTTGTAGTGATAACAGACAACAACAATTGCCTTGGAGTGTTAGGTTGAAGATTACAAAAGAAGTTGCTAACGCTGTGACTTATCTTCACACTGCGTTTCCGAGGATCATTGTACACAGAGAGATAAAGCCGACCAATGTGTTCTTGGACAAGAACTGGACAGCTAAGCTGTCTGATTTCTCATTCTCTATATCTCTCCGGCCTGAAGGTAAGTCATGGATTGAAGATAAAGTGATGGGAACAGCTGGATTCATTGATCCGTCTTATTTCTCTACGGGTATAGTGTCTGGATACACTGATGTATTCAGCTTTGGAATCCTTTCGTTGGTTATTCTGAGTGGTAGACCTGCTGTGTTCGCTGGATCATTCGGATTTTCTGAAAGTATTCATGATTATATGAGAGTTTTGCATGAGAAAGGAGAGTTGTTCTTGGAACTCGGTGATGAGTTTGGTGGAAAATCGATGTATACATTTCTTGAGATGGCTTTGAGATGCTGCGAGAAGAGGAAAGAAGACAGACCAAAGATGATTGAAGTGGCGAAAGAGATTAAGCTGATAGAGAAGTCACTAGATGTTGCATCAAGAAAGTATAAAGACAAAGGTGGTAAGAAAGTTTACTTAGCCTAAAGTTAAAATAGTTGATGAAGAAGGAACACATTGTAATAGCTTTTACTATACAGGAATGACAATATATATATATTTTTTTTGGGCTCTTGAATACTTTCAAGAACAATATTGTATATCTACAAGATACTCAGGTGGTGTTATTGGTTAATTAGTGGAATTAAAGTTAATTCATTTGGTTTTATAGAGGTCATATAGTAATCAAATGCCTAACATTACTTGGTCTAGGATCTTTCGATCCTCTTTAGTTCCTTGGACACTTCCATCATCTCTGGAACTTGCCCTCTAAGACCGATGCATTTGAGTGAAAGTAGGAAAAATGCTTCCATTCCACATAGCTCTGCTTCTGCAAAGTCACCTTCCAACATAACTGGATCTAAGATCTCAGCGAGTCTACCATCTTCCACAAGCCGAGTCAGAAAATCTGGATGTAGCTCATCGTCCAGACCTGGAGTTCTTCTGCTCAAGAGAACTAACATGAACACTCCAAAGCCGTAGACGTCCACATTCTCTGTGATCATTCCCTTTGACATATAGTTAGGATCTAGGTACCCGTACGTTCCCTCTAGCTTATACTCACGTACAAAAGACTCTCCTTGTGGTATAGTGACGCAGTTGCGGAAATCTCCTAGCTTTGCAACCCCTTTTACATCCAAGAATACGTTACGAGGATGTACATTCCTATGGATGAATGTCGTCGAAAAGGCGGTGTGAAGGTAGGCTAATGAGTTCGAGATGTCTCTTGCTATCTTTATCCTTTTATTCCACGTCAGTGTTGGATCGATTTGGTGATGAGCGTTCACCGTTATGCTCTCCGCATATTCACATACTAGGGCAGGGCAAGTGAGTTCGAGACAGCATCCCAACAACTTGAGGAAGTTCTTGTGACCACTCACCATTGATGAAACTGATATGTCTCGGCAAATCTTCCTTACAAGACGCCCTCCGAATGCTTTTTTCTTGATCATAACTAGTCTGTTATCATCATTATCGAGTGTTCCTCTGTAGTAATGGTAATCACAATCATCTTTTCCGACAAGATTGCTCTTGTTGAAGTTGTTGGTGGCTTCAAGGATCTGGTCGGGAGAATAAGTTGTGATGGGATTTGTTTTACCGTTGCAACATTTGACGAGCTCTTCTAGTTAGGATGCTTCCGTTCTCCAGGAACAATCTTTGTGGTTCATTGGCTTTTTGGATCTTCTTTCTCCTCCAACTCATCTGAAATTAAAGTCTGTGAAACAAAGATTAGCTGAAGAAGAAGAATGCTTCCTTCAGAGAGATGGTTTTGACCTGGAACAAATGTTGTTGACTTTTTTTAAGATCTGAGCTTCAAAACTTACAGTTTTCAGAATAATCTTAAAGTTTTTTGTGGGCCCATTCTCCAAGTCTTCTACTTAAAAACATACTTAAGAGCATAATCGATCCAATAGCGGATCAAGCATCGGTGGAATCTGTGCACAGTGCAAAAACCAAACTAAACTAGCCTCACGGTAGATAAGGGAAGATGAAGCTTCGGTGTTATTTACGTTTTTGACCTTTAAGAACTTAAATGAGATGTGCAATAGCTGAAGCGATGATAGTCTGAGGGTAAGAAAGTCATTTAGTAGAGCTAAAGACTGCTAGTGATCACTTATCAATACTTAAATTAAATCTCGTTATAGCTTTTAAATTAGTAAATTACTACAGAACAGAATGAGAAACACTCAACTCTCTCCAACGTCAACTTTGAGGCCTTTCTTATTGATGTTGTTGGCTATTAGAGCAGGATTACCGGCAGCTATCTTAAAAAAAAAAAAAATTTAAAAAATTAGGATTCCACCTTATTATTAAAAGCCGTCTCTTCTGTCTTTTATTGTAAAAAAAGAGACAATGGCGGTTTCTCTCCCTAACTCGTTTCTCCTGATCAATCCATGTGCTCCTTCTCTCGTAATCAAAAAGGTAAATCTCGAAACTTTTCTCTTATTCCTCCAAAAATCACTAAACTTTTTTTTTCCCCCGAATAGCCGGTTAAGGCGGCATCGATTGGCGCTAACCGGGGAAGTAAACCGGCGGTGGTTCAAGTGACCTGCAGGAAGAAGGATATGCACCCAGAATTTCACGAGGACGCCAAGGTTTACTGCAACGGAGAGCTCGTGATGACCACCGGAGGGACTAAGAAAGAGTACGTAGTCGATGTTTGGTCTGGTAACCATCCGTTTTACCTCGGGAACCGCTCGGCTTTGATGGTTGATGCTGATCAAGTTGAGAAGTTCAGGAAGAGGTTCGCGGGGTTGTCGGAGATTATGGAGATTCCTGTTTTGAAAGGAGAGATCGTGTTGCCCACGAAGAAAAATAAAGGTGCTGGTAAAGGGAAGAAGAAATGATGAGAACTTTGTAATGTTGAAATGGAGTTTTCTGGTAAAGCTTTGAGCTTGTCTTTGCTTAGACTGTTTGAATTGTATGTTATGTTTTGTTCTTGAATGCAAATGATTATAGTTTATTTTTAAGAATGTGTTTGGTTTTTTTTTTTTTTTTTTTGAAAGAATGTGTTTGGTTTCTTGTAGAGTTGGTTTACCTTTATGTGATCATGGTTCTTGTTTATTGTTAGCTGGTGATAATCTTATTGCTCTTATAAAGGTTATGGAATGGACTAAATGATTAGTGCGAGTGTGGTTGTTATTGCAAATGACACAAAGGATGTGCCATTTGCCACAGCTGGTTATAGTCTTATTGCTCTTTTTAGGTTATGGCATGATGAACTAAATGATTAGTGCAAGTGGGGTTGCTCTAGGGCCCTTTTCTCAGTCAGATTTTCAGCATTTGAGCATTGACTTTGCTCAGATTATCAGCCAGAACATGAACTCTGTGACGCAGTGTTTTTTTTATCATACATATGTTCACAACAAACTCAAGATTTAGTGACCACAAAATGGCTTTTACTATTAGTGACCACAATATAGAATTAAACATATGCTTAAGACAGTTATTGAAAGCTCAAGAGATTCACAGAACTCAAAAGGGTTGTGTTTGTGGCCATATAATACATTTTTTTTGACAAACTAAACCCTTACAACTTGTATCAATGTCTAATTAAGTTGATCTACAACATATGCAATCAAGCAACAAAGACTAATACTGACACACTCTACTAAACAGGAACGAGCTGGGATCCTGGTGGTTTTGGAGGTATAATCTTCAACCTCAAGGGCTTATGAGAACTTTTCTTAAACTGCACAGGCTTTGGTGGAAGAATCTTCACTCTTAGTGGCTTCTTTGTACTATCCTTAGATTCCAGCACAACCACCGATTGTCTCTTAACGATCACTTTCTTCTGATCAGAAACATTCCGAAGAAACGGATGCTTCAACAACTCCTCAGCGCTTCCTCTCTCATCTGGATTCCTTGCGAAACACGTCTTTAGAAACTGCCTTGCGTCCCAAGGAAGAGACTGTGGAATCTCTGGTGAGTTCCCATTCAACAGTTCAGGCATAAGATCCTCTGAATCCGCAAAAGGCCATGGCGGCTCTCCGGTGTACATCTCCAAAACAACGCAACCTAACGACCACAAATCCAACGCCTTCTCCGCAACACCCTCCTGAACAGACTCCGGAGACATGTAAAGAGGCGTTCCCAAGAAGGGAGAATCAAACTCCCAAAACTCTGACTCCTCTCCAGCTTTTGTAGACATCCCAAAATCAGATATCTTCAACTCATACGTGGATTGCAAGCCACCAACACGACGCGGGAACACAAGGAGATTCTCCGGTTTAAGATCACAATGAACATAACCGTGACCATGAACAGACACAAGTCCTTGAAGAATCAAGAGCGTAAAGTCTCTGATCATCGAGTCAGACAACGTTCTTGTTTCCATGAAAGAAGCTAAACTTCCACACGCTGCGTACTCCATCGACATCTTGTAAACCCTGACTCCATAATCATCGACACCGCTCGACATCGGCCCTAGGGTTTGCACGATTCTAGGGCAGTTTCTAAGTTTAGAAAGTATCCGAAACTCTCTGCGGAGAGACTCGTAGTCGTGAGCGTAGGAGCTTTTCACTGCATGGTACGTAGCATGGCTCCGTGCCGTTAGGTTTTGTTAATCTCATGAGATCGACTGAACCGTACGAGCCTTTTCCTAAGGACTTCATAAACTCCATCGACGGCAATATACTTTTTACTTCACTGCAACCGAAAACCCTAATTGGAATCTGATATTTGGAGTTTGTTGAAGAATGTGTGAAGTGCTTTCGTATTATATCTGGCGCCGATTGAGTAAAATGGAAACTTTAGAGTATGTATGGAAACAAAAAAAGGAAACTGAATAACGCGCATCTTAACTTACATGGAAAATCTTCATCAAATACATTTTAACCGTTGGATCATATGTTCCATGCTAAACTCTTCAGGTTAATTACTATTTACTACTTAAAAAAAAGTCTGTAGGACAAAATACATAATTGGTTAAATCACTTAAATGCTTTATATCTATCAAGTTCAATGTGGCTATTTAGAATTCTTAGACCTTTTTCTTATGTAAATTGGACTACATAATCAATCACTTAATTCATCAAACAAAACAAAAAAACTTACAGTCATATTCATCAGGGCGATCAAGAGTTTGTTTTATTATTCCTAATAAAAGATATATGCATAGCAGGTTCAATAATTCCTCAGCTAGCGCAGTTTCAACCAAATGCATGACCGGTGAATTTGGTATCATAAATCTCGTTATTGTAAAGCTTGTATGGATGCTGAAGCTAATTAAACATCATATACTCTATTCAATATGTTTTTCCCTATATTCTAATGCAACAATGCTCCCAAATAGCTGGTCCCCCAACAGCATTGTAAGATCACATAAAATAAATAATGTAAACCTTTATTTTCTAAGTGATCTTATAATAATGTTCTCAATTTCTTATATTTCGGTTAATTATAAAATCATTTAGGGTTAATATTTTCATCTATCGGTAATAATGTCAAGAATTGAAGTTAATGAATTATCAGAGAATAGTGTCATGATCTACTCTTTATTATGGTTCGATGCAAACTCATGCCATAAAGGAGGGCATAAGGTTAACAAAAAATGTAAACTGGGTCGGGCCAAGATAAAGTATTATATGACCATTCAGACCAGCATAACAATATGAAGCCCAAAGCCAGTGATATGTACGTACAATTATCTATTTATCTCAACAAACAAACAAATATCTCACATGGAAAACTATATTTCAATGTTTTAAACGTAATTATATGCAAATAATATAGTGTATATTTTAAAGACGTCGTTATAAAATTAGTTTGAAGATAGAATATCTTAATGTTTTAGCATAGTTATATAGAAACAGTAATATTATGTTTTGAAGATTTTGTTCAAAAAATGTTTAAAATATAGTGACCTTTTCCTCGAAGGAATAAAGAAAAAGTTAACGTATGAAAAGAAAAGAGAAAAGTATAGAGTTGAATTTTTATATATTCACAACTTGTAATACATTAACATGTTTGTATACCTTCTTCAAGTCAGACTATATGGTTCCCACACGCAACCTCACTCCAAACCTCAAGTTATAACTTTATATATTTTCGTATATTCTTGACTATGCTCTATTTTACATATCCAGTCGTCATACTATAGGGAATTTGTAATATCTTTAAATCACAACTAGATCTTGCCAGCGCGGATATGAATTTTCGGTTTATGGTTATTTATTTAACTAAATGATGTATTTGTAATAGTTGATGTATTATATCACCAAATAAATAATTTTTTTGGCATCTTAAACCATCTATTTATGATGAATATTCGATATCATATACAAAATTGAACAAATAGACGTAATTAGAGAATTATAGACGATATATAAAAACAATGGTTATTAATGTAAAATATGAAAAAATATTATATCATGACTTAGTATGGCATAAAAGATTATAAATTAGTTATACATGTTTAAAGAAAATAAAATGATTTTTAAACTTTTATGAAAAATTTAACATATAAAAAATAGTGATTAATTAGTCATCAAATTGTAAATAATTTTATACTTTTGTTAATAATAAATTATTTATAGTCTTTGTTTTTCGTCAAGATAATTATTAAATGTCCATAACATTAATATGTTAAAAAGTCCATATTATGAAAGCCCGTGTTGTAACCGTTTTTTTCTGGGAAGTGTAACAAAAAAAAATTACCTTTAACTCTTCGTTTTGTTTAAGTT